>NC_043014.1:31315675-31430675 GCF_006345805.1 Octopus sinensis | reverse complement strand
CGGTGGTGGTGGTGGTGGTGGTGGTGATGCAGTGCAATAGTGCATTATAGGTGGAGAAGAGGAAGGCAAGGGGTTGAGGAGCTTAATGTATGTTTGTTTTATGCATTGATGCTGTCCAGATAACCTCTCCCTCTTCGCCTTTCCTCGGTTCCTCTCTGCCTTTCTCTTCTCTGTGCCAATCTCTATCTGCTTATCTTTTCCTCCTTTGCTCTCCCCCATCTCTCTCTCTCTCTCTCTCCCTATGCAATTCTTATTGTTTCCTTTCCTACTTGACTTAAGAGGAAATGATAGGTGAGCAGGGACCTACCATTAATCAGGAACTCTGTCTCCAGGTTGCAATGAAGCAGAGGCCTGTGTGGAAACCATATGCTGAATGGAATGCAAATTGCTCTTCTGCCAAAACTTGCCTGAGACACTGTACTCTTGGCCAAGTTCTTCCCCCCAATAAGTTTCAAATCTCAAGTCCATTCAAGTAGAAGTAATTCATTATACCACTTCAACTCAAACTGCAACATTGAACTTCTATTTGGGCAACCACAACTACAATAACCTGGTCTCCAATTCGTTATTGTAATTTCCTCTAGGTCATATATATTTATGCTTTTATAAGTCCTGTAGATCACATATGATGAGCTTTATATATATACAATTATTAGCACAGTCTCCCCACTCCTCCCAGTCTGTATGTGTGTGTGTGTGAGAGAGAGAGAGACATCTTCATGCAGGCTCTTTATATTTCACTCTTCTTCCTCCAGAAGTGGGAAATACTTTGAATTTCTTGGAGGCTGTCTAACAAATTTCTCCTTAATCATTTAGCATTCAGATTTCTTTGTCAAAGGTATTGTTTATTCATTTACATTGTTTGGAATTAAATCCACACATCATCTTGTAGCTTCGAGATTTCAATGGTGTGTTTGCATATTTTTAGAAAGGCCTTGTAGGTTAGGTACGAGAGGTTGGATCTGGTCAGCTGTAACATAAAGCAGGTAGAATATTTAGGCTGGATACAGCCACATTAAATGCTAAAGGGTTTATAACTTCTGCTCTAAGTTTTACTTTAGTCAGATCATACATATATACATAGCAGACAACTGCACTACACCTTCAAACTCGCATGCAGCTCTCTCATCTAAAACAGTGGGGGCAGTGGAAAGGTCCAGAGGGGTATTGAAGAAAGGTTGGGCAATAATGGGATGCTCAGAACAGGACGATGGATGTAAAAACTACAAAATAATGGGTTTATTAGGTTAAGTTTTATATGTGAAATACAGTTATTTTGAATTTGATACAAAATGTACTCTGTGTTTTTATGGTGGTGAGTGTGGGGGGATGCTAGGAATGTGACCCAGGTACCAAGGGAGAAGCAGTCTGAAAAAGTTTGGGAACCACTGATCTAAAATTGTACTCCTATTTTAGTAACATCTGTTGTGTTAGTGTTGCAGGTTTGTGCTAAAAGCTAGTCTCCCTTCGGCTAAATATTTCTTGAATACAAGCTAAATTGTCTAAATGAATTCAACAAATCATCCAGTCATTAATTAATTTTTAAATGAGCTATAGGACTTGTGGCATTGAATTAATATGTAATTATATCTGGTGAGGAATACTTGTTAATGATGTTCTTTTGTTTTTGTTTTTGATTTCTGGATTGTGAAATATATTAAAATGTTCTGTGAAAGTGCCTGTGTGTGTGTGTGTGCTTGTGTGCCTCTGCGTGTGTGTGTGTGTGTGTGTGCTTGTGTTCTCTGCGCATGTGTGTGTGTGTGGAGGCATAAGCATTGTTCTGCTTGCACACACATACACACACACACCTACGTGTGTGATTTGCTACCACATGATTGAGTCTGGGTTAACGCACACTGCAACATTTGGACAAGTGTCTTCTATTTTAGCTTTGGGTTGACTAATACTTTGGAATGGACTTCAGTTGATAGTAACTGTACAGAAGCCCATCATGTACATGTGTGTGTATATATATATGTGTGTGTGTGTGCATGTATGACCAGTGTAAAATGATGGCATGTTTCTATATGTCCTGTAACTTAGCAGTTCAACAAATAGATTTCGATAAAATAAGTACCAGTCATTCTCATCCTACTCGTCTCTCCATTCATCATTGCCCTGCATTTATCACTTACACCCAGTCCTTAATTTCAAGAGCATCAGCTCTCTAGAATTCCCTCCCTGCTCATATCTTTCCCACAGGTAACAATTATGAACGGGTCAATAATGGTATCAATCTCACCTTTCTATTCCTTGACTTTTTTTTCCTTGATTGATTGATTGCACCTGTAAGATGGTAAAGGCTTGCCCCCTTATTGTTAGGGAAAATGACAATGTATTGTTTTCTCTTAGTTAATCAATCATTGAGAAGGTTACAAGAAGCAACAAAAGAGCTTTGACAAACAAAAAACAATTGGGTATTTAATAAATAAGTGGAATTAAACCAGTGTGTGTGTTAATTATATCGGCAATATGACTCTTTAGACATGACAAAATTTGTTTCAACACACAAATTTACATAATGAATCTTGCAAACCAAATACAAAAATAAGGTCCCTGAGCAGTTTCCACTTAGCTTTGTTTCGCCTCTACTGCTGCCCTCTTACAAGTCAGCCCAATTCATTCAAAGCTTTCCATTCATGACCACCTCCATCTTTTGGTACATCCTTTTGTATGTTAGAGACTTCATTATTTAATGTGACCGGTGTATTTTTAGATATGTTATTGGAGGCATATTTGTCAACTGTTTCTGTCAGGTTGAACAACTTTGTCGATACTCTCTGGCTCATAAAAAGCATCTGTAGGTTGAATGAGTTGACTCCACCCATGTCTTTTAAACTTACTTGCTTCCATAATTCAAAAGGATTTGTAAATTCAAAAGCTCTACAAATTTCCTGTAACTGCATGTATTGAGTACTTTTAAAATTTGCTTTTTTATTTTTTTGAGAGAGAGAGAAAGAAAGGGTTTACGGTGCATTTAGATGAGTAAGAGCAATGAGATTATTATACATGTACATGCACACACCCACCCATACACACACACACACACACACACAGGCTGCTTCATTATTTGAATTAACTGTCTTATTTATCAAAGCCATTTATGTCTGTTTGTTTAACTAGTGAACTGGTGAAAGAAAGAGCTTTTTTCTTTTTATTTCATTTTTGACCTGTCTATATCACCTGAAGAATGAACAGTCTCTCCCCATTAGAGTGGTTGTGTGTGTGTATGTGTGTGCGTGTGGTGGGTAGTATGCATTTATATGTAAGTGTGGATGTTTGTGTACAAAGCTTTTGGAGCCTGATGCAAAGAACCAGTTCTAATATTGATTTCTTTTGAATATCCACTCATCCCATTTGTTGTTGCAATTGTTGTTTAAACCTGAAGTCTGTCTTGATAGAACAGACTTGTATTTAAATATATTCTAATTATGACCGTCCTGTTCCCCCTCCCCCAATGTGTAGGGATCCAGGATATCATTATTTGTGTCCTTTTCCGAGATGTGTGATTTGGCTGCTATTTCTGACAAGTCAAGTGATGACATTGGCAGGGTCCTTCATTGGCTCAACACACCCCATTGTTTGTAAAGGTGGAATAGTCTTGTTATTAGCATTGCCCAAAACTAGTCCCTTTTGAATGTTTTGAGTCACATTCCTGTCAATAACATTGCTTGGGCCTTCATTTAAGTGCATTTTGTCTACAGAGTTTATACAAAAAGTTTTATTTTTAAAGCTGGCAAGTTGGCAGAATTATTAGCATTAGTGGCATTTCATCCATCTTTACATTCTGGGTTCAAACTCTGCCAAAGTTGAATTTTGCCTTTTATCCTTTCAGGGTTGATGAAATAAGTACTAGTTGCACACTGGGGTTGATGTAATCAATTAGCTCCCTCCCCAAGTATTTCAGGCCCTGTGTCTATAGTAGAAAGAATTATTAAATGTGAATGATATTGAGTGAGAGCTATCACCTAGTACTCAGGAAAGAAGTACAATTGATTAAACTGACCATAATGTTTTACTGTTATTTATTTTATTGACTCTTATAATTGAGTGATTGGTAAATGTACCATCTGCATGATTTGAGCTGTGGTGTGGTGTTTCACCATTTCTCTCTGGGGATGGCAATTGCAGGTTAATTTAGGATCACAATGTTTACTTGAAGGTGAGTGGCTCTTGATTAAACTGACTCCAGTACATGACAAATGTTTATTTTATTACCTCTTTCTCCACTCCAGAGACTGGAAGCTCTCAGGATGTTAATAGGTGCCCTACTGATTCTACTACTGGGAATTCTACCCCTTTCAAAGTTGTCATACGGGTGTTGTTCCATCTGTAAATGGGGGGGAACTCGTGTAATAAAACAAAATACAAGTTTTATCAGGAATTCCTGAAACTAAATACTGTTTCTTTATCTCCCCCAACCCCGTTTCCTGCTGGGTGTTGTCTGCCCAGGGTGTCAAAAAAAAAGTATATGTATGTGCTGAAAGAGAGAGTGAGAGGATAGCTCTGTCATTGATTCCATCTTAGCACAGGTACAACATCATTTTCTGGAACCTTTTGCTCCAAACCCTTCCTAGATTACTAATTTTTTATAAATCAGGGTGAGTCACTTTAATCAACACACTCTAAATTAAACAAATATTAAATTTACTTGAATATTCATATAAAATACAAGTCCTGTTATATTACTGTAGATTAGTGTGGATTATACGAGGTTCCAGATCATCAATGCCTGTAAAGTCTGTGTTGTACTTGTAGTTGAAAATATTGGACTTGGTGGCTGAAGTTAATGATGGTCATGATCATGAAAACAGGTAATGTGCATGGCAAGTGAAGTGCCAGGCTCACTCATGATAATCGACAATAGAGTATAGATTGTCACCTGAAATATGTTAGAGAGAATCTTTATCCATCATCATCATCATCATCATCATTTAACATGTTTTCTATGCTGGCATGGACTGGATGGTTTGACTAAAAACTGGTAAGTCAGGAAGTAGCACTAGATTCCAATATGATTTGGCATGATTTCTACAGCTGGATGCCCTTCCTAATGCCAGCCACTCCAAGAGTATAGTGGGTGCTTTTTATGTACCACCAGCACAGGTACCAGTTACATAACACTGGTGCCAGCCACAACTACGATCTCACTTGGCTTGACAGGTATTCTCAAGCACGGTATGTTATCAAAAGTCCAATGTTCAAAGGGTGCTTTTTCATGAGCCACTGGCACAGGTGCCAGTTACGTGACACTGGCATCGACCATGACTACGATTTCACTTGACTGTCAATTTACAACTTTTATCCATTAGATAAAAATAAAAAGCCATTAGTGTTGGTAGCATATGGGAATTGGAGTTGTACTAATCGTGAATCAACTTGCCAGGAATTCATATTTATTGCTCTATGTAGTTGTCTGTGTTGTGGGTTTACATGAAATTCAGAAGTTGGTACGGTTTATTTTTCTCATTGTTGGTTCTGTTACAACTCTCCAATTCCTGAGAAGACTGTATTGAGTAGGCAAATGAGAGGAATGGATTGAATTATGCTGAAATTTTGGCTAGCAAGCAAAAGGTGATTCCATTGAATTGTGCTTCAGAAAGTTTCATGCCAGTCACTCTGCAGAGTCTACTACATGCTGGGCCCTGCAGGGGCCACTAGGCAGAAAGCCACAAATTGGCTCTGAAGACAGCAGAGATGGATTCAAGTGGTTGTGTGTCAGAAGGTAAGAGTCCTAGAAGGAGCAGTGCTACATTGGATAGTACTAGCTGGACATGAGCTGAGGGTTGATCAACCCTGGCAGTAGAGGAGGGTTGCCTAATAGTTGAAGGACTTCAAAGACCCAATGATTCCAAGATACATTACTGGTAATGTGTCCAGATACATTTCAAGATGATGTTATGAGAAAATATATATTTATATCTAGGTACTATGGTTGTGAGCTTTAGTCAGTTCAGGAAAGTGTTTTTCCTGATAAAAATTTACATTTATTTACAACTGCTTCTGTTGAAAATATTTGGAAGAATTTAAAAAGGGCAAGTTTTCTTCCGTTATTTCTTAGGTTTCATTGAGATAGATGCAATGACTGGTATTAAGGAAATACAGTAGTCTGAGATCTGCAAAGTCATAAGTTCAATTTTTACTACAAGCATTTGATTGTGTATTTGAAATATATAGCTCCAGTTCCGCAAGCCTGATGAAAGACACTGGTTGTTTACCCCTATTCTAGCAGTCTTATTAAAAATATTTCTTTTGTCAACCCTTTTATTAAAAATGTTAGATTGAGTTATCAGAAAGATTTAGTTGTTATGTTTCTCGGAGGTCAAGTGGTTGCATAAATGCTTCCTTGTAGTAGGAAGAACATCCAGTTTCCAGTTGTAAAATCTGTTTACTTCAACAAATCCGCTATCTCTCAATCTCTCATCCAATACAAACAAGGACAACATGACAAAAAACAGTAATTAAGATGTTTTGTGATTCAAGCTAGCTAAAAGCTCTAATGTTGTTTGTTCAAACAGCTCAGATTCAGATTTTCCATCAATATGTATATATTTACTTATAACTTTCCTGGGTCACTTTTATCTTGTTAATGTGTTTTTATAATAAGCATAAACCATGTGATTTCCGAATGGACCCTGTGGACTTGAGATGGCTAAGTTTATTTTTTTGTGTAATTACAAAGCTGATTGTGACCCTGCAGTGTAAACTTGATATTTTCATTGGTTTCTTCTACTAAACAGCTGTTCAGTTTCATTGAAACTATTCTTTTCAATTTTCCAAGCTTTCACTTTTAATTCTTCTTGATGTTATTGCTGTAAGAAATCAATACTAATTGTTGTTGTTGTTATAAAAGGGTGTTCTTTATGTTTCTGTTAATAATCCAATTTATAAAGAATTATTTTTGTTTTCATTTTTTTTTTACTTTTTTGTTACTATTTCTTATGGTAGGTTGTATCCCCCACCAACTTTCATTCCCTCACACCATTTCTATCTTTCTGTTTCTTTCTTTTGCCTTCTATATCCCTCTCCCATTCCTCTCTCTCTCTCTCTTTCCCTCTCTCTCTCTTCTCTCTCTCTCTCTCTCTCTCTCTCTCTCTCTCTCTCTCCCTCTCTCTCCTCTCTATTAATCTCTTTCTGTTCTTAATCCTTCAGCTGTGTTGTCTATTTAAGACTGATTATGCCTGACTTGGTAAAGCTATAAATTATGTGGAATTAACCCTTTCTGAAATCTTCAACCAATAAATAGGAGAACTCCAGGGATTGGAATTCTGATGTTTTGATGTCTGATGCTGGCACAGTAAATAATCAGATCTGAAAGTGTTGCAAAAATAGCTACGGCTATTAGCCTTTTGTCTGCTTTCTTCATTTTGTCTTATCACACACTTGGGGAGTGAACTCATTGTAAGACTATCAAAGGGCTGATTGATATCTTAAGACTTAAAAGAGGTTAAAACTTACTTAGAATAAGGATCCTTCTGGCATATTCCAGCACAGCAAAATGGCCATATTTATATTTAGTCTTCACAAGCTTCATTGATAATTAGCTAAGCTTGTAATCATTGAGTTGAAAGTTCAAGTTACCCCAAGGATTAGCTCTTTTCACTTTGTGTTAGTAAGCAAATTAATCAGAACTTTGGTATTAATGGGGAGGCTAAGGAAGGAAGAAATAATTAGGTGTATAATTTTCCAAAATAATGACTCTGATTTGGGATTTACAAATCAAATTGACGTTTTAACTAATGGAATATATGCTTGTCTTTCTGCTGCAAAATTAGAAATCATTACTTTTATTTTCTTAAAACATCTTTATCAATCGGATCAGAAGCAACATTTCTGTTGAACACTCAATGGATTACATGTTGGATTATGTTTACAGCTTCTTCATTTTTCTGAATCAATGTTTGTAATTTTTCCAGCATCTCCTTACAAAAACAATTATACAGTTCTCTGATGTGGTTATGTGATAATTTATTTATAACACACCATGATTCCTGCCTGAGCTTAATGTATTTTTTTCTGTCTATGTTAATGTTTTATTAGTTTGATGTTTATATCTCTACTATTTGGTTAGCATTGCTCGTAGTTCTACTTGTTTCAGTTTGACTGACAGAAACATCAAGGCCTGTTCCTAATTCATAGTTAAGCGTTGAAGAGTGTTAAGAAAGGCATTCAACTGTAAAATCAACTGCTCCAATGCTGTCAGCATCAAAAACCATTACCTGACTCACATAAATATAGAAAAAAAAATTATGTAAAACATTACAATATAAAAAAAAATTACATTAGAGTTAACCCTTTTGTTAAAATATTTCTGGGAGAATTCATTGTCTCTGTTTGAATTTAATGTCATTGTTAACCCTTTTGATACAATATATTTTGTGGGAATTTGTAGCCTCTGCTTCAGTTTACTGTCATTATTAACCCTTTAGCATTTAAACCAGCTGTATTCAGCCCAAATATTCTACCTATTCTATGTTCAAACTGGCTAGATCTGGCCTCTCACACTAACCCTATGATGTCACTCTAACTATAATCAAGAATAGCTTTGAATTCTCAAAAGTATGTGGTTGTGCATGATTAATTCAAAACAGTGTGAATAAATATGCATTGTATTTGACAGAATAATCTGAATGCTAATGGGTTGAACTTGTGTATGGAACTTAAATTAACAAGAAGTTTTGATGAAAAGTTTTAATTTCAATCATTTTAAAACAGGAAATAGGAGTGGCTGTGTGGTAAGTAGCTTGCTCACCAACCACATGGTACGGGTTCAGTCCCACTGTGTGGCACCTTGGTCAAGTGTCTTCTACTGTAGCCTCAGGCTGACCAAAGCCTTATGAATGGATTTGGTAGACAGAAACTGAAAGCCCGTCATGTATATATATATATGTGTGTGTTTGTGTGTCTGTGTTTGTACCCCCAACATTGCTTGACAACTGATGCTTGTGTGTTTATGTCCTCGTAACTTAGCAGTTCGGCAAAAGAATCTGATAGAATAAGTACTAAGCTTACAAAGAATAAGTCCTGGGGTCAATTTGCTCAACTAAAGGTGGTGCTCCAGCATGGCCACAGTCAAATGACTGAAACAAGTAAAAGAGTAAAGTGTAAAAGAGTATCATAAGAAGTATGAGCAGTCTTAGATGGTTTAGTAACAAGGATAATTTGATCATAGATATATGATGCCTGATAGTCAAAGAATGGTCAAAGCTCAGTGTGGATGGGCAGACAACAGCCACACTGTTTGAAAGTGACTGGTGGTGACCTGTATTGGTACGTGTACTAGAGTTTATTAAATCAACTGTTTGAAACCATTATTGCTGCTGCTACTGAGAGCAGTGTGGTAGCAGAATCAGCAATGATTCAATTATATTCATTTATATTCTGGGTTCAAATCACACTGATGGTCACTTTGCTTTTCACCCTTCTGAATTTGATTATATAAATACCAGTCATGAACTATGGGCTTATTTAATTTGATAAACCAAGTTAAACATCACCATCATCATCATCATCATCATTAGTCATTGCCGCTGCAACAGTATATGTTAATTTTCTCTCTTTTGGATGTCCACCTTTGAGTGAATGTCAAGAGTGAGTAAGAATAAAACCAGAACAGGTGTTTGTGGGGGGTGGTATTTTTATTTTCCCTGTCAGCATAGGAAGAAGACATTGAGAGAAAGAGGGAAGGACTACACTCATCTTAACCAAGCCAGCAAGGAGAGAAATAATATTTGAAGCTCAGCATCCTGCAACTGTCTCCCTATCTCCACCCACCTCTTGCTCCCTCACCTTCACTCTGTCTTTATCCTCATCTTTCCTTTCCTGTTCTTTCCCTCACTTTCCTCTCCCTCTTCTCTCTCATACACACACTATCCATGTGGTTGTCTATAATGTTTTTATTTGAACATTGAGCTCCTAGAACTATGCCAGATTTATATATACATGTGTGTGTAGTTGGGTGTGTGTATGCAGGCCAGAATGTTCTCTCTAATTTCTCAGCTAAAATTGTTATAAATCACTTAACTAATTAATCACTTTACAAAATTCAAATCCAGAATATTGATCAGAGAGTTAAGGGACTAATTAGTTAGAGTTAAAGCCCATTTGAAGAATCATCAGAGAAGCTCTTTGTTTCATGTTGCATTTAGGCTGATAAAACAACTCACCTTGTTTTTCTTTTTCTTTTTGTTTCCTTTTTGTAGACATTTGTTTATTTACTTCTTTTTTTTTTGCTTATTGTTAAATATTCTTCTAAATACATTATTCTTAATGCTGTCAGAGTCCACAGCAGAAAGCTAAGCCAATGCAATCCAACAGTAAAATCATTTGAAGATAACTCGAAGCCAATTGCTTTCTTGCTAAATTACATTATGCTCTAATGCTCTCCTGACAATGACAACAACAACAACAACGAACAAAATGGGATTAATGCAGCTATAATAGTTGTTGTGAATTATTAATGCCACAACCAGTGGTTGTGGATTTAAAAACAACTTAAGAAATATGGTGGAAGGGTTGCAGTTGTATATTAGTATTTGTCAATAGTTTGTCAAGAGTTGGATCATTAACTTGTCGTTGTTGTTGTTGGGAGTCTTGTGGTAGTGTTGGTTGTAGTCATGACCTACTCTGCTCAAGCAAAGCTATTGTGATACTGTGGTAGCCAATCTAATGAAGCATTTCATGTTTGCTTGTATTTATGGCCATCCCATCTTTATTTCGTGGTTGTGTGTGTGTATGTGGTGAAGAGGTGTTGTAGTAAAATGTAGGGTTCAAACATGAGGCCCTTATTTTAATGACATGAATAAGTTACTGTATCATTAAAGGTATAACTGTGGCATTGTACAAGATGGACAATTACATCCTCAATCTCATCAAAATTTCCTTGCATATTTCATTAAACTTATTGCAACAAAATTTGGTTCAGTAGTATCCAGTGGTTAGTAGTAGGGGTTGGTTTTATTCCTTTCACACTTTAGTTGGCTAAATATTTGTATTGCAAAATGATTGAGTTTGGTAAGTAAAAGTAGAGACCCCCTTTGGTCATGAATGACCATGGGATTACACCTTGAAAGTTCCCCTCCGAGGCACAAGTCTGGGCAAGGTTGTTTATGGAAGACCGGTAGTCATCCATGCATACTAGCCTCCTCCTCTCCACACCACTGATGTTATCCAAGGGAAAGGTGGAGGCCAATACACCTTGGCACCAGTGACATCGCAGCTCATTTCCTACAGCTGAGTGAACTGGAGCAATGTAAAATAAAGTGTCTTGCTTAAGAACACAACATACAGCCCAGTCCAGTAATCAAATTCACTACCTCATGATTGTGAACCCGGCACTCTAACCACTGACCCATGTGCCTTCACAGATTGAGTTAGGTACAGTACTACTAGCCCAACAAGTTGTGAGATCATATCTGCTGTATTCACCATTTGTGTTCTGGAGTAGTTTGCAAAGCTATTAGAGAAAAAGATATATTTAATTCATTTTCTGTCTTATGTGTGGCTTCACAAAATTCACAATAAGTAGGGAGTCTGGAGCAAGGTTTGGAGAACATAGAAAGTGTAACATTTTGTTCGATCCAACCAAGATCATGACATTTTTGTCACTTGTACAATCTGAGGTTGAGCATTATGAAGATAAAAGAGGACTACCCATTCTACAACAGTTTATTAAATCAGGAAGTTTGCTATCCAAAACAGTGAATTTACTAACATTGCATTTCAGAAGTGATTGTTTGATTCAACCCAAAAAGCACATAATAACCATTTCTTTAAATTCTTCCATGGAATATTTTAAGAGTGAAGTTCACTTTGTGGATATGATACAGAGCTTTTTGATTTGGGCTTAGTCTCTGTCTCCTGCACTTTAATATCACTGTAAAAATAATATTTCTCATTTCCAGTCAGGATCAAGTTTCAAAATAGTTCTTGGAGGTTTATGTGTCTGGGGCAATTCACAGCTGTCAAGTCTTGTTGATGACTTGCTGCTGAAAGAGCATGATGACCCTGTTTCCCCACTTTGACACTTTACCTAACTTCTGATGAATATTATAACTAATCAGAATGTAAACATTAAATTCAGTGAAAAACTCTCTCTCACTTTTACAGCAGGATTCCTTGCAAGTTTTGTCTTTAGCATTATGTTATCCAAAATATAATCTTTGTTGATTCTCTGCTGCATTCAACCAATAGAAAATTGATATACTAATGTATAGTATTTTCTTTACAGTAACAGCACATAAGATGCTCATATATCAGGGAATGCCATTAATATTTATAGCTTTTACAAAAAGAAGAGGTTTCTATAGATTCCAACTTGTAACCAGACAAAACTTTCCATACAGCCTGATAGATACCTGATTAGTATATCTTGAAAGTTATCTGGAATTTGTTGTAGGACTTTTATTTGAAAATCCTAGTTACTAAAATATTTGCTGAACAGATATCAACTCTTTGAATGTTTAAAAAAAATGTGAGGAGGCCTGATTTTCTCTTAGATGAATCAAAATCCTCCATTCTCTTCCTTTGATGGCTATTATGTTTGAGAAGATCAAATGAAACACTCATGGAAGATTGCCCATAACCATCAAAAGAATGTGACAGTGATGATATAATGGTGTGAAGTTGTTTTAACCAGTGGAAGGTGTTGCAATGAAAGCATCACTATCATGATATTATACAAAAAAGAGAAATGGTACAGAAGCATTTCTGTCTTCTTTATACAATAGTTTACTCATTCCTAGTTTGGCAATATACCAACATGGTGATCTACTTGCTTATTCTGTCCAAAGAGTTTTGAAACGTTTTTCCAAGAACACACAATTGAGACTTTGTTCAGGTCTGGATAGTCTCCAGACCTAAAGTTCTATTGAAAAATGTGAGATCATTAAATCAAAGCTGAATTCAGAACTTCCAATAATAAGGAATATTTATGTGTCTGTTGAAGAAGAATGGTACAAATTGGAGCCTACATGATTGAAAAATCTAGCCAACTACAAAATAATTATTATACTAGAATCATGATTTAATTTGGGTTAAACTAATTCCTATTTTCAAAATTCTAACTGCAATAAATAATTTATATTTCAACAATAATCTAGAATTTTTTTTTTAGAATCAACTTTTGTAGAGAGATTTTATTTTTATTTTCTTGTTTTTACAGAGTTCTAATTTTACTCTACTTTAAACAGCAATTATTTCAAATTCATTACTTAATATAGTTAATAGGAATAGAGATGAAATTGAAGCATTTGGCAGTGTTTATCTAAGCAAAAGTACTTATTAACAAATATTTTTAAAATTCTGTTTTGAATATCAGAAGGTAGCTTGCTTATTTTTGTCATTTGTGTTTATGAGGTGATACACAAAAGAAAGTGAGTCACAACACTTACGGTGCGTACACTCCATGTTGTATATACTTACGGTGCGTACACATGTGCACCAATATTACTGGTGTATTTCTATACTGTGCAGTGTATATGAATATTGTGCATATTACACAAATTGTACTCCTGTATTCTTAATGTTTTAATTATGTAGAAATTGTGTGTGTCCATATTTAGTTAGCATATTGTATAGTATGTGTATTTCTATATTGCTTGTTCTTATGTGTGTCTATGCACACAATTGGCTGAATGTATTTACCTAGTACTCAAGTTTATATTACACAGCATATGTATGTATATTGTCAGAGTCTGTGTGTTGAGATATATACATTGTGTTATGTATAGATATGGTGTGTGATGTGTATATTGTGCTGTAAAGTGTATTATATTGAGCGTGTGTATATATCTATATGTATACATATATGTGTGTGTGTATATATATATGTATAATACATCTATATGTATATATATATATATGTAATATGTATATATATATGTGTATATATATATATATATGTATATATGTGTGTGTATATATATATATATGTATATATATTGTACAATCTGTGAGTTGTGTTTATTGGTGCGTTATATTGTAAGCAGTATACTGTGTACAGTTATGTGAATATCTATGTGCATAAAATCTGCAGCGCATATATATGTGTTGCACTCGTGTATTATTGTTACAATGGTATGCCTATGTATGTCATGTTCCCTTTATTTGCTTTTCCCTTATCCTAAGGCAGCACATATCTAGCTAGCATCAATAAATATATTGCTAAGGAGATACATACATCAAGGTTTGGTTAGAATGCAGGCATGAAATAGAGAGTGCCTGGGGATGGAGGCAGAGCATGTTTGTCAATCTTTCAACTTTCTCTCTTGAAATTAAATAAGGCATTATATTGGTGGAGGTACATAGACATATACATACATGCTCGTTGAAGCAATTACATTGATATGTACACTTTACTGAGGCAATTACACACATGCATACCTGCATTCGAATACAGATACATACATGTTTATTGAAGCAATTACACATACAATTACTGACGCAAATGCTCACATATGCATTTACAAATATATATATATACACACACATTTCCCCCTCTCTCTCTCTCTCTCTCTCACACACACACACACACATCTATAATTACTTTTATTGTTGCTCAGTGGTTTTATTTATTTTCATCGTAATTATTTACAATCTCTAGCTTCTCTTCATACCACCACCATCATCAGAACAACAGCAGCAGTAGCTTCGACAATCACAACCCCTTTCAAACAACAACAAACTGATGAAGAATCTCTTATCTTCCAGACATAGCAGCTAAATCTCTTTTCTATCTCATTTTCATCTCATCCTTCTGTCTTAAAGAAGGACACATGTGTTGGGAGGTGGGGGGTAAAAATCGAGATAGTGATGGCTACAATGTTTTTGGTCATAGGTCTACTTGACTAAGGTTGACCTGAAGCTAAAGAGCGTCATTAAGGAATTTCTATACAGTTGATCCAGCCACCATAAATAGTAGGGAAGTCTCTTTGAAATGACAGCCTACTGTCTTTAAAATGGAAGGACAGATTAGAGAATGAGAGGGTGCTGAGGCTTTAAGGGTATTGCAAAAGGCCCGGTTGGAGGCCTAACCTTCCAAGTTCTTTTACAGGGCTTAGAAAACTGAAGGACAACTGCAATAAGTGTGTGAACTGGGAAGGGAATATGTTGAATAAAATCATAATTAATTGATCTTCCTGTATTTTCTTTTACCCAAAGCCAAGAACTTTTCAGCACCCCTTTGTATATTATATATCTAAATAAAAGGCTGGAACATCTTTGATCAAAGATCTGTTGAATGTGGAGGCTAAACAACAGGAACTGCAGCTGTGACCTTCTCTGAGGAATTTGGTGTTCTTGTTTCAAAGTTGAGATGGATAAAATAATCATCATTATTGACATCATCATTTAACTTCTCGTCTCCATGCTGGCATGGATTGGACAGTTTGACATGAAGCTGGCCAGACTCCAATTGCCTGTTGTGGTATTGTTACTACAGCTGGATACCCTTTCTAATGCGAACCACTTAGAGTGTACCAGGTGCTTTTTACTTGTAACCGGTATGTGTGCAAGGTCCAGCATCCAAAGATCCTTGTCTTCCTGAGTCTACCCCTTCTACAGGTACCATCCATAATTAGAGCTTGGCATATCTCCACACAGCTGTCTTCATCCATATGTATCACATTACCAAACCAGTACAGTCGTCTCTCTTGCATACATCTGATGTCTCTTATACCCACTTTTCCTCTTAAATCATTTGCACTCTGTCATATGCATTACCTGCTCTGACATTACCTATCCAGTGGAGCATGCTAGTTTCCGGGGCATGGGTTTTTTTTTTTTTTTTTGCTTGGCCTTGCAAATCAACTCCTCATCCCTTCACTGTTCTCCTGAATAACCAAAAGCCATATTCTACTTGACATCTTGTCCTACAATGTTTATTTTAAAAGTCCAGTGGGAGATTATGAGAACACATTTTCTGAGTGAAACAGAAATGATTTATCTGTTCTTAACATCCACCCATTCTCAATAACATACGCATATCTCAGTATTCCTCATCATGTAACAGGAGATAGAATCCTTGCTCTTTCTACCTCCTACTACTTCACTGTTCCAAATTTTTCCCATGTTATGCTCATCAATGGATGCTGGCTGTCACCCATCTCCTTCATCTTTGTCCTCCCTGCCTTCTCTCATCAGCCAGGACATTTACCATCTGCCTCTGTATTTTGTACAGCACCAGATGAACATTCTCACTGCTTTGGTCAGTGGCGATAGCATTATTGCAGACTGTCATGTCAGTGGTTTTTAATGGTGAGATTAATGGTGATAGCCACTAATGATGTTGTAATGGTGATGATTATAGTAGTATTGGTAGCATCAGCACAATGGCTGCAATTGGCTATAGCAGTAACAGTAGCACCAGTCATACATGTGGTTTTGATGGATCGTAGTAGTAGTAGTAGTAGTAGTAGCAGCAGCACCACCACCACCAGCAGCAGCAGCAGTGTTGGTCATTGATATAATCATTTTCCTTATATTTTTATTTTGTTACAGCCAAGTAATATACTCTGAACACACACACACACAGTGCAAGCTAGCTATCTAGGAAAATGGTAACTCCAGATAAAAACTAATACAGTATAGATGGGACCCTTTCATCTTCTTACATAGTACAACTTCTCCATGACTAGAGGTACCATTAAATACACATACACAGCAACAAAGTTACTGTGTTGGGGAAGGTTCTTTGTTGATGGATATATATATACTGAAACAGCCTGAGATAATCCGTCCAAACCATGACACCATAGAAAAACATGTGAAATATCATGGTGTTGGTCTCTTTTGCTGAACTACCAAGTTACAGGGGCGTAAACACACCAACAGTCAGTGGTGGGGACAAATACAGACACGAAAACACATGCACATAGATATTCATTCATATATACATATACAACAGGCTTCTTTCAGCTTCCATCTACCAGATCCACTTACAAGGCTTTGGCCAGCCTGAGGCTTTGGAAGACACCAGACTAAGGTACCACATACTGAGACTGAACCTGGAACCATGTGGTTGGGAAGCAAACTGCTTACCACATAGCCGCATCTATGCCTATTATATATGTGCACACACATACACACATATGTGGAAATGATTGCATGTGTGTGTGTATATATATATGTGTGTGTGTATCTATGTATGTTATATATTACTACAGCTGTGTAGTGTGTGGCTGATGAAAGCAAAAAGAGTAGAATGCCCTGCCATTTACTGGCTGTACTCTCCTTCCATAAAATAGAAAAGTATTATTTGTCACAGTTGATCTAATATTGCTCAATATGTGAAATGTTGTTAGGGTAATTAAATGTGTATGCCTGATGGTATATATCATTTGCTGTAATTTACACACACACACACACACATATGCATATTTGTGAGATTTCCAAAATGTTGAATATTGTTATATTAATCATGACTGTTATCACAGCTCTGAACATTTTATTTCAGCTTATCATTAAATGCTCATAGAACCCTTTGTGATTAAAGATCACAAGTTATATATTGGAATGAGCTACTGTGAACACTAGTTTGTCTTAATTCCAATAAATAAATATATATATAAAAACACAAACATCAAACAAAACAAAACAGCATATATAGTTATTAGTTTTCCGTTGTGAGGAAGAACGAAGAACTAAAAAGTCTTCAATTGCTTGGGCACTGGTCCTTGTTCAGCGAAGTGTGAAAGTGTGTGTGTTTAGTCTCATGTATCTCTAATATATCATAGATATTTTTATTTGCTAAATTTTATATTTATGAAAGGAATTAACTTAGATAAGCCAGAAATCGCACAGTAAAACAGATTTGTAGACTTTCAAGCCTATGTCAGTTTGTTGTTCAATAATACCAACAAACAAAGCTGCACTACACACAAAGAATTAACAGGGAATCTGAGGGTTAACCCTTTACTGTTCTACCATTTTGTGGTTTAATATAGTCTGGTTGGTATCTATTTGGTCTGTTTTGATGTTTGTTTTAAGTTGTTTTCAATCACATTTGTTACTAGTTCTTCTGCCCAGATAACTATTTTGAATTTACTGTCTTTTCTCTTTATCCTTTTTTATAGAAGTATTTCTTTTACCCAGAACATGTAAGTTGGTTTGTGTTTTAGGTTTTCTCTGATGATAATGAATGTCAACTTTTTCCTCCAATCACTCACTCTTCTGCAACACCTCCACAGGCACACCCATCACAATGCATACAGCTCCACAGCCAATCAATAGCACACACACACACACACACACATATATACATGCATACATACAAGGCTCAAGCAACATACACAGTAGCATTCAGGCACATGCACTTACGCCCCATAAGTTTCACCATGTTGATCAAACTCAAAGTACAACATGTATGTATGTACAAATGCATATACACATGCATAAACACACACACCATCTTAAATCTAATCACTAATGTGCATATACACATTTCAGTAGTATCCATACTCATATACTAATCTGGTGCATTCAGATGTATCCACACAAATATAACATGACACATGTACATAGACCAAAAGGCACACACATGCACACACACTTTGTATCAATGCATCTACACTCAGATATACACACCATATGCATAAATCAAAATGCATAAATACTCATACATTCACATGGTGCATATAGACAAACCTAAAAAAAAACACATGCTTTGTAGTGATACATCCATACATAGTAGGTTGATGCTGAAAGAAACATACTTTAATTGCAAATGGATGTGTGTGTGCAACATGCACAAAAAACATGCAGACATGTATACTGGCTGCTTTTGCGTTACCCTCTAGCCTTTTGCAACACAACCTGACATATACTAAAAGTGCTTCTCTCTGTGGTTCCCTTCCCCATCATTTTTTTCTGTTCTTTTCTCTTTGTCTGGTTTTGAGAAGAAGAGTATAAGCTCAAAATGTTAAGAACCCCCTTTTTTTTTACCTACCATCAAATATCAAACTAATACTTACTCTTTTTTCACCTTTTCACTTTGTCATCCATGTTTTTATTTTAGAAAATTCTATGCATGTGTGCATGTGCAGGTAGATAGGTAAATAGGAACTGTGGTAGTACGTAGAAGTAACTAATGTTCATAATCCTATGTATACTAATAATTGCTGTGTGTGTATATCATTAGACTGCAGCCATGCTGGGGCAGCTTGAGAATTTCAGTCAAATGAATTGACCCCAGAACTTGTTTTTTTTAACCTGGTACATATTCTATGAGTCTCTTGTACTGGTCCTTTGAGTTATGGGAACATAAGCATATCAACGCTGGTTGTCAAGCAGTGGTAGATGACAAGCGCAGGCATAAAGATATACACACATATATATGACAGACTTCTATCCTGCTACAAAATATGACTGATTCCAGAACCATGTAGTGGGAAGCAAACTTCTTACCACACAGCCATACCTGCGCCTATTGTGTGTGTGTGTGTGTGTGTAATAACAACAATATACAACAGTGCAAATACTTCCAACTCATTATAAAAAAATTGGGGGCATGACATCAGAATTCAACATCTGCTAAACGTGATATTAATTTGAAAGACAAAACTGAAAGTAGCCTTCTGAGTTCAAGGATCAGTAAATTTTGTGTATTTAACCTGAGTTTTGGAAAATTTCTTTCAAATTATCCAATTTGGGATACCCACCAGTATATATTTTAGCATTGTATATGTGCATGTGTATCCATATTCTCGTATAAATGTGCTAGTGGCTTGCCCAAATCACAAGACTGTCATGCTGCTTTGGCTCTGTATTTCCCTTCTATTTCCTAAGGCAATACAGAGGGTGTAGTGACAAAAGTAAAAAAAAAAGAACATTATATGCTACAAGGTGAGGGGTTGGATTGTCCACTATAGCTTTGCTTATTGAGAGTATAGTGTTAGGAAGGTGTTAAAGCATCTCTGGGGGTTGTTATATTTGTAATGAAGTTACACAATTTCAACAAGAAAAATATTTTCAACAGCAACAAAACCAAAAGTGCACATTGAGAACAGGCCTGTTCATCCATTATAATGTTAATTACACTGAAAATTAAAGCTATCATATTAAGTAGACTGATTATGTGTTCTAGACTGATGATAATGTGTTAACCACATAATGTTAATTAACAGTCTGATAATACTAACTACTGGTTCTCTACTGGTGTTCTAACACTTTCTTGTCATAGTTGTGTCTCTGAAAACTGTGTCTTGGGATTGGCTTGTACTATGTGCATTCTTGGCAATAACATCTTGATCCTTATCCTATCTTTCAATTAACTGTCTTAAGGCCAGATAAGGTGAGCTCTAGCTAATAAATACTGAATCTTATTAAATAATACCTGGTGGTTTTCCATCATATCAACTGTACCACAATCTTATCTAATTGTGCCAACTGCATGGCCTTTGTATGGATATGTGCATATGTTTCTTCTCGCACATATGTGTATGTGTGTGGGTACCTTTTATTTTTTACATGTTTCTGTCATTAGACTGTGACCATGCTGGGGCACCACCTTGAAGAATTTTTAGCACATGAATCGACCCCAATATATTTTTTTAATCCTTGTACTTATTCTATCAGTCTCTTTTGTTGAACTGCTAAGTTACAGAGATGTAAACACACCAACACTGGTTGTCAAGCAGTGGTGGAGGTCAAACACTAACACAAAGACACATACACATAGATTATATAGATTATATATATATATATATATATATAATATATATATATATATATATATATATAAGCAAATGTAATGACAAGCAAATTAGGCAAGTCGATAAGAGATCCAAGTAACTATCATTATGCCAGACCACCAAGCCCCCAGAAACAGCTGTTGGACTCGTAAAACTCTACCCATATAACTCCTGATATCATTTATATTCTGTAAGTCAGATTATTTTATATCCATATACATATACATTTTTCCATTAAATGTATTTAATATTCTATGTAAATCAATATGCCTAACTCGTTTGTCATTACATTTCCTCATCTACCAACTCAAGTTCAAATCTCTTGAGCACTTTGAAGTGTATTCTATATAAAGAACACCTGTCTCTAACCTATAAACTATATATATGTATATATATATTTTCAGTTTCTGTCTATGAAATTCACTCTCAAGCTTTGGTCATCCTAAGGTTATAGTAAAAGACACTTGCCCAAGGTGTCATGCAGTGGGACTGGTTGGCAAGCAAGTTTCTTACCACACAGTCACACCTATATAAATAAGAGCGATAATTAGTTTTAGAGACAACTGCTAACTGAGATCACCCATATATGACCTCAAGGCTGGATGGCAAACTCTTTCTAGCTCAGCATTGGTAAAATTATAATTTCATTAATAATCCTGTTAATTGAATGTCACTTAAATATTATATTTCAGATGTGTTGTAGTTTTAGCAAAATGTTCATAGATGAAGATTTCATGGTATGGTATGGCCGAGAGAGATTCTCTCCACACCACATTGTGTAATCTAAAACCCCACAGCTTATCACAGCTGATGCACATAACATAGGTTTGCCATCATTGACCTAAAGTGCAATTGGCATGGTTTTAAAGTTATACACACTGTGAGGAATGCTTCTTGGGAATGCCTGTACCAATATCTTGAATATACTACTTCATGATATCACAAGCATTGTAATGCATAATAATACTGCATTGATTATATCAATATCATGTTTTGTTGAAGACAACTTTAGAAAATCACATACTCTGTATTTAATGGTACTTTAGAATATTACACTCAGTGTATAATATTACTTTAGAATATGACTTACATTTCGTTTAATACTACTTAAGAATTTCATATTCATATTCTTTGTGTAACACTATTTGAGAATATTACACTTACTGTAATGAAATAATATTTTATTATCTTACTGAAAGCTCATTTCTAACTGTAACTTGGCACCTAAGTATTGTAAAATATTCAAGTATTGGACAAAATTTTTTTGTTTAAACTTCAAGAGTTTCTGAAGTGAAATAGACTATGTAGGTTAAGTTAGCTTTTCTAAAACTGGTTTCATATGTATGAAAATTATTACATCCTGGTATAGTGTTTTATTTGTGAATATTTACTTCAGGGTTAAATGTGTGTGTATGTATGTATGTATCCTTGAGCAAGACACTTTATTTCACATTGCTCCAGTCCACTCAGCTGGCAAAAAAGAGTTGTACCTGTAGTTCAAAGGGCCGGCCTTGTCACACTCTGTGTCATGCTGAATCTCCCTAAGAACTACGTTATGGGTACGCGTGTCTGTGGATTGCTCAGTCACTTGCACGTTAATTTCATGAGCAGGCTGTTCCGTTGATCATATCAGCTGGGACCCTCATCGTCGTAACTGATGGAGTGCTCCTATATATATATATATATATATATATATATGTGTGTGTGTATGTATGTATGTATAAGTATAGACATGTATATATAATGACTGTTATTTATACCTTGCCTTATGTATATGTGCATGTGTGACTAAATGTGTGTGTGGATATGTTCATTTGTTTTACATGAAGTTGTTTGAATCTATTATTCAAGATATTGTTTTACCACAAGTGCCCTTCCTGACACTAACCCTTACTTGTTTTTCAAGTAAAGGATCATTAATTCTACACCTCTTTGAAAGCTTGAAGTACCCAGACAATCTGTTGAGAGAAGAAACTGACAAACAACACAATCCACTGCACTTATGTACAATCAATTTCAATTGTAAACACAAACATACATGCTTGCACACATACTAGTCTTCTTTTGATTTTTGTCCACAAAATCCCCTTACAAGTCTTTGGTTGGCCTGGAGCTATAGTAGATGATACTTGACCAAGGTGTTCAACTAAAACCCCATTTAAAAAATGATGAAGAGAGAGAGCTATCATTTTTATTGTTTTAACATCCATTTTTGATTTTGATGCTTCATTTGACCTGAAGGGATTTATCAAGGTGAATTTTCTAGAACTAGATGTCCATCTTGCCAACATCCCTCACCTGTTTCCCAGCCTGTTAACTTCCATAACACATATTGTTATGGAAGATTGAGAATGAAAGACAGTGTGTATGACAGGTACTCCTTTACAACTACTGTGCATTTAAATAAGGATACACAAACACACATAGACACAGGCATGGCTGTGTGGTTCAGCTATGGCTTTTGAATCTGCCCATGGCTATCTCTCTTCGATATTTCCATTCACGAAGGCTAGAGAGCCAGAAATAGCCAATAGGGAAGCATTGGGCAGATATGATGTTTGTACACTGTTTACTGTAAGAGATTTTTTTTTCCCCCAATGTAATGAATTTGCCATTAGAAGTTAAAATATGTCATAAACATATTTAACTAACCCAAAGTTGATATACAAAAGCGGTGCTCCAGCATGGCCGCAGTCAGAATGACTGAAGCGAATAAAAGAGTATATGTGTGTGTGTGTGCTTGAGAAGACTCATCAAGCCAAGTGAAATAATAGTCGTGGCCATTGCCAGTGTCATATAAGTGGCACCTGTGCCGATGACACAATAAAAACACCCATTACACTCTTGGTGTGGTTGATGCTTTGAAGAGCATCCAGTCATAGAAACCATGTCAAATCAGACTGGAACCTGGCGCAGCTCTCTGGCTTAGCAGTTCGAGTCAAACTATCTAACCCATACCAGCATGAAAAGCGGTCATGTGATCTGGTCATCTCAGCACTAGAAGTGGCAGGAGTTACCTCCCCACTAGCAATAGAAACAAGAGTGCACTTTGCACAAAAGCCAATATTATGGTTTCTGTCATGATATCTACTACAGTATAGTTTGTCCTAACAGAACATCCACACTTAAGAAGGGATAAATATTACCTCCCAGTATTAATACAGCCTCTGTCATTAATATATATATGTGATATGTATGTATGTATGTATGTATGTATGTATATGTATGTATGTATATATATGTATGTATGTATTTATATATATGTATGTATTTATATATATATATGTATGTATTTATTATATATATATATATATATATATGTATGTATTATTCAAATTTGTAGCAAGCAAGATGAAGGCAGATGTAGGAACAATAAGCAAGTGTATTAGTTTAATGCTCGGGAAGAATAGAAAAGTTTTTTTATATTTCAAGCCTATACGAGAAAAAAGGAGAGCATGAAAAAAAAATGGAGAGAGAAAGAAATTGTTTTTTTAGAGATTAATGGTTCAACATAAAAATATATTTATGTATATATATATATATATAAACAAACATTAATGTTTGTGTGTGTGCTGGTGTTGAAACAAAAATACACGAACATACATGCACAGTTTTTAGCAATACTTCTCTATATACAAGGTTCATATTGAAAAATGCACATAAAAGCTTTAATAATCTACAGACGCACATTCTCTGTTTTACTAGCTGGGTCTGGAGTAAGAGGCAGTGCCTATTATATAAACATGCACAATGTTTACTTTTGAAGCAAAACTGATTTATTATTGAAATACTGAGATGTTTTTTACCCCCATGCCATATTAACTTATTCATTAATCTTTGGATGATTGATGTTTGTCAAGTAAATCACCATGTTTCATAAGCTCTGGTTATGATATTGCAAATATAACAAACTCTTGTGTTTTACTTACTTAAACCAGCAAAAATATAGCAATTTTAATCTTTATACATTTATGGCCAAAGGTATGGCTGCGTGGTAAGAAGCTTACTTCCCATCCACTTAGTTCTGGGTTCAATCCCACTGCATGGCACCTTGGACAAGTGTCTTATACCAAATGAAATAGCATTGCACTGACCAAAGCCTTGTGAGTGGATTTAGTAGACGGAAACTGAAAGAAACCCCTCCAGGTGTGTGTGTATGTGTTTGTCCCTCCACTACTACTACTACTTGACAATCAGTGTTGGTGTGTTTATGCCCTTATAACTTGGTAAAAGAGGCTGATAGAATAAGTACCAGGCTTTAAAACAAATTACTAGGATCAGTTCGTTCAACTAAAATTCTTCAAAATGATGCCCCAGCATGGCCGCAGTCTAAAGACTGAAACCAATAAAAGATATAAGATAAATGATTTATGACTACAGGCATGACTGTGCGGTAAGAAGCTTGCTTCCCAACCATATGGTTTTGGGTTCAGTTACACTGTATGACATCTACTATAGCCCCAGGCCAACCAAAGCTTTGCAAGTGGTTTTGGTGGGCAGAAAATGAAAGAAGCCTGTTGTGTGTGTGTATATGTGTGCATACATGCACCTTTATGTTTCTCCCCCCCCTCTCTTGAAAACTGTCCCTGCAAATAAAAGAAACTGAGATAAGCACCTGATTTTTTATAAAAATGAGTCCTGGAGTTGATTTGTTTGACTAAAACCCTTCAAAGCATTGCCCTAGCATGACCACAGTCCAGTGGCTGAAATAAATAAAACATAAAAGAAACATTAGCTGTAGATTTAAAGGTAATGGTGTATTTAATTTTTCCTTATATATCTGCAGCTGCATGTATTTTTTTTTTCAAAATGAGTCTAGCATTTTATATTAGTTTTGCATTTTGGCACAAGGCCAGTACTTTCGGTGGGTGGACAAAGTCGATTACATGGACCTCAGTGTTCAATTGATACTTCTGAAAGGATGAGAAGCAGAGTCGACCTCAGTGGAATTTGAACTCAGAATCTAAAGACAGAAGACAAAATACTGCTAAACATTCTACCAGCTCGCCACCTTAACATCTCAAGTTATTTACCTGTGTTGGTAACCTTGAAATATTTAGAGACTTCATTTATTTTGAAACACCATTTGTTATTCTGTGACAAGACATGTCATATCAAGGTTTCTGGTGTGTTTTGGCTTTTTATATTTCAAGAAGCAAAACCATTCATTCAGGCACTGGATATTGGGAATTTTTGAGGACGGTCAGTTAAATGAAATTGAACTCGAATTCTTCATACATCTTAATGTCTTTCACTTTCAACTTCAAATCAGAACCCATTTGAAATATTACAACATGTGATCATTCTTAAATTGTAAAGCAATGGATTTGTTGCAGGCAATTTGACTGCTATGTTAAACAGTCAAATGAACACACAGCATTTTGCTACCATATGATAGCTTCTTGCATTAGAACCAGCACTTGTTCAATGATATCTATTTTCAATTATTGAATCTACTGTCCGGAACATAAAAGCCATGGCCAGATTTATTTGTCTAGCTGTCCGCCCGTTGTCTTTCTCTCTCCAAATCTGTTTGGTTTAATTAGTTATATGTTCAACTGTTTGTTGCCCTCCCCACTGCCACCATCCACTTCTTCATCGTCTCACATCCTTGCTTCTGTCTCTGTCAAGTTATCTAGACAAGAAATATATATAATTACTCGAACACAATTAAACAAAAACATTGGAGAATGATTGAGGCGGCAGGGGGGTGGGGGTGTTTTATTTTATCCTCTCGCAACATTCCATCTATAAATTACGTTCCTTGTGACTTGCCGAGAAACTCTCTCTCTCTCTCTCCCTCTCTCTCTCCCCCTCTCTCTCTATCTCTCTCTCTCTGCTTCACCACCACCACCATTTCTACTACTATCAGTGCTGCTACTGCCACTCTCTGTTGGCCATGTACATAACCAGAAGTTTGATCACAACTACCATTTCTATACCGATGCCATGACCCCACCACCACCACCCACCACCACACCAATTCCAGCTGCATGTATTGATTTCATTCCAGACCATGTTTGATTTACTTACACTTCTAACCACTTCCACCACTTTAGTCACACCTAGACTTCTGCCCTCACTCATCAGCCACACACTGTCTTCAATGAAATCTACCAGATTACTAATACAAATATTAATGTTGCATGTGTCAGTTATCTTCAACTTGGAAGTAGATTTATTTCTGTTTAGCTATCATTACCAATGAATTCATTAGTAGATGAAATAGCTATTGATTACTTGATGGTTGAGGAAGTTTTAATTGCCAAGTTGCCTTTATACCTTCATATATACATATATATATATATATATATATATATAATGTCTGACCCATGCAAGCATAGAAAAGCAGACGTTAAATAATATCATCCTTTTAATTGTCCACTTTTCAGTGCTAACATATGCACACACACACACACCCACAGACACACATACATACACACATATTGGTTTGTATGTGTATGTGTAAGTATGTACACACACACAAACTATCACATTTGAATTAGATGTTTTTGACAGTTATGTTTTTCTTTTGATATCTGCACTTAAATCTGATATTTATAAATGTTTATATTGTTGATGTCACCATTCCTCTTCATATTATTATTATTATTATTATTATTATTATTATTATTATTATTATTATCTTTATTATTATTATTATTAGAGTTTGTGCAGATGGTAGAGATGATGTTTTAATTGCACTTACTTGTGTTTGTCTAAAACTTACATGGTTGATTTTTTGCTTTCTATATTGTATCAATATTGACAATGTCTGTTGAGAATTGAACTCTGATCATCATCATCATTATTATAGTTTACAAACAAAACACCGTTGCTGTTATATGTCTTCTATCATAATTCCATTCACGCTTAGAATACCTTACAAGAACAGTGGTAAACCAAGTCCTGTGTTTGACTGGAACTTTATGTTTATCAATGCTGGAAGTCTGGCAAAATTAGTCTTGGCAGTATTTGAACTTAGAATGTAGAGGGCCATAAGTAAATTTTGTTGACATTTAGTCTCAATGTTCTACAAAACCTCTCAACTTAGCATCCTGCCGTCATTGCTTCTGCTAATTCTTTCTACAAGTTTCTAAGATATCAGTGTTTATGTCCAGTTTCCATATGAATCCATGGTTAGTGCTTATATCCTATTTCTCCAAGCATCCATCTTTCAGTGTCTTTTGTGTTAATCAGATGAGACAAACTTCGCTTAGATTCACTGCTGATCTATTACTGCAGCTAGCTTTCTCCCAAGAGAAATTGCAGACGGCACTGCCCACCAGCAAACTTATTTTATATTATTCCCACTGTCTACAGCAGTAAACAATACTACTCTATGGTACCTGTTTTGATAGAGGAGACTGTTGAGAGTTGATTATACAATACAATGGAATATATATATAAATATATAAATAGCACAGGCATGGCTGTGTGGTAAGAAGATTGCTTCCCAACCTCCTGGTTTTGGGATCAGTCCCACTGCATGGCACCTTCTATACTTTTTATCCTATAAAATTCTTTCATTTCATCAAAGTCCTGGGTAAGTAAAAGAAAAAGAAAGTTAATCCAACATTGCATCATATTGTATTAACATTGTGTCATTATAGAAGTGACATTAACTGCTTCAGAGGCATGAGAAAGAGATGTAGAGAGAGCGAGAGAGAGTGTGTGTGAGTGTGTAAACAAGTAAAAGAAATTGAAAGAAAAGATACATTCTGATAAAATGTGTGATAGTGGAAGTGTGAATTAAGATATACAAGGACTGTTATCACATATGCCAGGTGTTTGCCATTAGAGACAAGATGGTTATGTTTGGAGCATGGATTGAAAATTTGATGCTGGCATTACTTTTAATTTATTGTTAAGTTCAAGATGAGTGAGGGTTAGTATCCATAGCCTTTTTAGATATTCTTAGACTGGGTGGGTGAGTTCTAAGATGTGAGAATTTTGAAGGAGGGCTAAGTAAAGTGTTTAACTCTGGATCTGTGCAATGGAAAAAGTGACTGTGCCTACATTAAATGCCCTTAAAGGGATACAGGTTAGGCAGTTTAGTTAGAAGAGCAGAAGCCGAAAGATGATACAGTTTAACATTGAACAGGTAAATATGCATGACCCATCAGTAAAAGAAGCCTTATCTAAAGGTATGCTCTTCCACTGAGGGAGAGTATAATCTATAGTGTATGTATAACACTGCAACAGTACTCTACCTTAAGATATATTTGTGTTTTAATATGATATTAGAAGTTGTTCAAAGATGATGTATTTACTGATATTGAGAAGAATCTGAGCTTTTGGGATGCTGTTTCTTGGCTGTTTGGAAAAGCAGATTTGTCTACATGTTAATAGTTTTCAACTAGTATTCAGTTGTAGAATTATCCTCTCCTTATACCTATATTGCTGGATTTGGGAGGAGTTAAGTTCTTTGCCCATTGAATGTTACAGTTTCTAATTATTGGTTTACAAATTCCCATTGATTGACTCTTCGCTAAAGACATATATATTTTATTGTAGTAAAAAACATGTTATGTGTTCTTTCATATACACACACACACACACACATACACACACACATATATATATCTTGCTGGCAGTGGGAGGCAAACCCCTACCACCCTATAGCAGGATTGCAAGACTGACCCAGTTTCAAGCTATTTGGCTCATCCTCAGTCATGAGCACCTGGCCACCAGTGTGATAGCCAGAATCCACTCCAGCTAGCAATATATTATAAACAAAGTGACCATCAGTCACTGATTTGTAACAAGCAAGATAGCTGGTTGTAAAATCTCAAGAAGAGATCAGATTAGTCACTATACTAAAAAGTAAAGTCTGCCACCACATCAAAGTGGCTGTTCCGTGTTACTACTAGTTTAACCCCAGGCAGATCTTCCACCAGCTGGTTACCGGTGCAATGCTGCACCCTTTATATACAATATATATTGCTAGCTATTTAACTGTGTCTCTATCCTACAGAAAAAAAAATGTCAGTGTGCATAACCTGCTATATTTACACTACACACACACACCAAACAATTTGGAGTATATATACAGCACCACACCCCATGCACACAAACATCCTTCACTAATAAACCCAGCTCAGTGTAGATATAAATATATAAACCTCTCTCATAAATTATTCCATTTAGTTTTGTCAGTATTTTTCTGTTCCTTCATGATGACAAAGAACATTTATTTTTAAGGATCTTATTTTATTTTTATTATATTTTCAAACATTATTTTAAGGATCGCCTTAAGGAAATTAAATATTCGCTTAATGGCAATAATGCAAAGGAAAAATGCATTTATTTGTGAGCATGTACATGCGTTCCTATGTCTGTGTGTGTGTGTGTGTGTGTGTGCACGAGAGAAAGATTAAGAAGAAATATTGTGTGATTGTATAGTTGTATATTATGTAAATGGTGCATATAATTATAGAATGCAAAAGAGAAGAAAAAAAAATAATGTATATAGATAGACAAGTGATATTCAAATAGTATGTGTAAATGTGTAATTCTGTGATAGACAAAATTATGTATAATGTATGCTTGTATATATGTGTGCATGTGTATGCATTAGATAAATAATGGGTGCGATTATGGATGTGTGTGTGTGTAGTCATTATTTTCACCCCTCTCTCCCCCCACCTTAAAATGGAGTGTTCTCTCAAGTTCAAAAGCCTTAGGTTTTATTGAAAGATAAGTGGAATGGGTTTTTAAATAAATTAAATCTAATCTAAAGAACTCCCGTTTTCCAAAACAGTGCTGTCTTTTGATAAGACTTTTAATAAAAGCTTTCTGGCAAATGAAACACTACAAATCTGTATTAGGATGGTGAAACCGACATCCCTCCACCACACATCGCAACCACTTTTGATCTCCCCCCATCACCACCACCACCTCCACCATGACAACTACTCCCCATCTGCCTCTCTCTTTTTCTCCATATGTATGTGTGCATATATGTCTGTATGTAGATGTGTACATATATATATATATATATATATATAATATATATATATATATATGTATATATGTATATATGTATGTATGTATATTTGTATGTATGTATATATATCCTATCTATTTTAGCAGCTGTAAGCTAGGTGAATTTCTCTCAATGTGCCATTTCCATTTCCATTGCTTAGACAAAGATGTTTTGATGTATAATTTTGATTTATTTATTTACTTCTTTATTATCATCATCATCATCATCATTTTAATTTGTTCTTTTCTTTTCCTTTTCATCATTTTTGTTTCATTTCATTCTCTTCTTCAGAAAAATTCTTTTTATCTAATGCTAAAATTTCTCGTCCATTTACCATTCCTAAATTTGAAGAATATAAATCATCGTTGCAAAGCAAAGCTTTTAGTGAGTTTTCAAAACAGATTAATTCTTGTTGATACTGCTGTCCAAATATTATTCGTGTTCTTGGAGTGAGTGCAAGTCGTCTGGAATTGAACTAACGAAAAAGGATTTGATTTCATTCTGAAACTCTTTCATCTTTGTCCTTTGCAAGGACCTTTTGTATATATATATATCTCTGTAAGGTTGATAAAATATTAGACAACTGACCATTTCATATAATCAAATTTCACCCCTACAACTGTGTTGTGTGTGTGTCTCTGCAAGGTAGTCTTACTAAATCCATGCTTGAGTGGTTACTGTGAGAAGCACATCCAGCTCTATAATGACATAATAATAACAGCTGCCACAACAGTTATCTTGGGTATTACATGCGACAGAAACACACACACATACATACATACATATATATATATATATCATCATCATCATCATCGTTTAACGTCCGCTTTCCATACTAGCATGGGTTGGACGGTTCAACTGGGGTCTGGGAAGCCAGAAGGCTGCACCAGGCCCAGTCTGATCTGGCAGTGTTTCTACAGCTGAATGCCTTTCCTAACGCCAACCACTCCATGAGTGTAGTGGGTGCTTTTTACGTGCCACCGGCACAGGTGCCAGACAGGGCTGGCAAACGGCAGAAAGAGAGAGAGAGAGAGAGGGGGGGGGCAAATATGGATATGTAGCTAAGAAGTTTATTTTCTGACCATATGATCTCAGGTTCAGTCCCATAGCTCCTTAGACAAGTGTCCTTTATCATAACCCCTGGTCAACTGATGCTTTGTGAGTGGATTGTGAATTTGGAAACTGAAAGTTGCTCATTGTGTGTGTGTGTGTGTTTTGAAAAATAGTTAATAAATTGGATTAAGGGGAAATTATAAAAAATCTTTTTTTAAAAGTGTCTATAAGAATGAGCAAGTATACTCAAACAGGCTTGTGAAACTTAGTGTTTGGGTAAATAGGTCTAATCAATAGAAAGAAGGTTTTACAGTGAGTTGTGAGTAATAAAAATTGCTACTCTATCATAGTAAAATATCTTAGTTTATTTTGTTATGAAAAATTAAGTTTGTGTTAAAGTTTTTTTGTTTTTAGTTAAAAAAACATACTTATGTACTAGAAAGTTTGAATGTCTGTAAAGTATAACATTACTTATTAGGAACTATAATAGGTTTCAAGTATTTTGAAGTTCAAAAGTCTCAATGTTTGCAAAACAAAACTAATTAAATAATGCAAGGTTAGAAATAGAATTTCATGATTCGAAATTGCTGTGTTGACATAGCTTTTTATTGTGTAGGTTCTGACCAAGATAACATTTTCCATTTAATACTGAAAGATGTTGGGAGCTTTTGAAAATCATATATAGCTTAAAATACAGTATCAGCTTTTAGGTTTAAGCTTCTGAATGATTGTATGTGTATGGACTTATAAAAATATGTTTTGACAGTTTAGCTTAATGGTAAAGCACTCAACCAGTGTCTTGGGGGATGTGGGTTCATCTCCCATGGTTGTTTGTTGACAACTTTTTCCACCTTGTAAGGGTAATAATACTTCATTTTTTCTGTTGTTCTAATGATACTGCATTTGAAATATCACTTTTTTGTCTGTATTGTACAATACACATTCGAAACTTCTAAAAGAAAATTGTTCTTCAAATGAGATTCCCTGAGATATTTTGTTCTGTACTGAGATGCACAGACATACCTTTGTGTCACTTCGATCCATTGAAAAACTACAACCAATGATACTATTGATATAATTTTGATACTGTATTTCATACTTTTAATGTCTAGTTTTTCATGTTTGCATGGATCAAATGAGATTACATTGCAACAGAATTTTTCTACAGCTGGATGCCCTTCCTGTCACCAACCTCCACTTGTTTCCAGGTGAGGTGATAATCTCTTAGTTTATTGAACAGCTAACTTCCTGGACATGTTTTATGCACAGAACTGGAAACAAAAAAAACTCCATTTAAGGAGCCTTTTGTTTACAAAGATCACACACCATGTCAAGACATGCCAGGAAGATCAGATGTCCATTTATGGTGGGCTGCCAGCCAATGACACTGGCAGGAAGTTATTGTTTACAAACCAGTGAACATGGTGGAAACACACATGCATGCTCACACACATGCACATATCATCATCATCATTATTATTTAATATCCACTTTTCCATACTTGCATGTATCAGACAGGATTTATTTTTGAGGCAGATTTTCTGCTTGGATGACCTTCCTTTTTGCCAACTCTCACCTGTTTCCAGGCAAGGTAATAATATCTCCCCAGAGCCAGACAAGTTTTTTTTTTTTTTTTGCAATGGAAGACGTCTGGTTATGAAGGAAATATTCATTTGTAAGACAATTTGCAACCATCAGATGATGTCAGAACACATACACATTTATACACACATGACATAGTTTCTTCAGTTTTGGTCTACCAAATCCATTCACAAGGATTTGGCTGGCCTAGAGCTTTTGCAGACACTTGCTCCAAGTTACCAGGTATTGAGACTGAACCTGAAACATTGTGTTTGAGAACTTATCCCAAACTGGCATATCATCATCATCATCCTTTAACATCCATTTTCCATGCTAGCATAGGTCAATTTTACATGTGCACATCCAGAATACTGGATCAAAAAGTTTGCATTTTTCTTAAACACTTGGGTAGCTATCCTAATACTTAAGGTGTCTGGGTTGATCAAAGGTTATCGGGTAGTTCTTTTTTTTTTCTTTTTTTTATTAAACTTACAGTAATTTATTGTCGAGAAATATGTACATTTAAATTAATATAATCTTTTCCAACTATTTATGAAGAAACAGTTTCACTCACACACACATGAATTCACATATCTTGCAGCTGTGTGCATCCTAAACATTCCCCACTCACGCAGACACTTTTATACCCCTGCACCTTACAGTCGACAACTTCAAATCTCTCTCTCCCCAAACCTTATTTTTTATGGTCCATTCAGAGAGCCAATAACCATTAAAAGGCACAGTTTAGACATTAAGGTTTCTAAAGAGATCTTTCATCCACCCCACCCACCACCCACCTACTCACATGCACTAGATATTAATCAAAAATGCAGTGATTCTCTTTACATCATTTAACATTATTCTGTCCTCTAAACTCTCCTCTGTCCACCTTCGTCTCAGCACTTCACATCCCCCCCAAACTTTTATATCTTCCCCACTTCTGCTCTCCTCTGACCCTTTTTCCTCATACATCAATGTCTCTTCCAACCCTTCCATTTCAACCCACCTCCAAATCCCCCTCCTCTAACTACAACTACTGCCACTACTACTTCCCTCTCACCTTTCTTCATCTGGTGTTTCCCTCCCTCTCTCTCTCTTATATCCCATTTTCCTTTACCTCTCTATCTATTTCAATCTCTTTCCTCTCCCCTCACAACTGATACCTCCATGGGATACACCTACCACCACCACCACCTCCATTACCATTACAACTTCTCTATCCCCAATACTAATTAGATACTTTGGCCAAACTCTACAAATTAAATGATATCCTGTTACTCTGCTCCAATGGGGACACATTCTTAATTGGTTTCTTATCATAAGATATGAAACTGTATATTTATTGTGTGTGTGTGTGTCTGTGTGACATTTCCTAGAGGGAGTCTACAGTTCCAAGTCACATTTGTTTATTATTTCAATGTGACACTGCTTTCTTTCATTCTTTTGCATGTGAGCAGAATCATCTCTTGATAAGTTATGTTCTGCATCTAAATCAATTAGATGTCTTACTGTGTAGTAGGAATGTCACAACTTGCTTTATGTAATGTGTGTGGATTCATTATTTTTGGATTTATGGTATGTACACTGGGCAGTTCATCACAAAATATATTCACAGTAGTGCATTATGTCAAATATCGATGATAGTATGTCATGAAATATGAGATATATGCAGTGGCACATCATGAAATATGAAATATATGTGAGAGTACATTGTAAAATGTGATATGTTGGCAGCATTGCATTGCAAAAATGGATCATGAATTGTAAAACACATAGTTAGGTTTATAGGTGATGTTGTCACCCTTATAGTTAAGGCATCCTTGCAGGTTTAATTCTAACCCCTATCTTCTGTGTAACATGTTACATCACATCACACTGCACTCCCTTATTAGTCATAGCTGTCCTGTGTTAGTAGAAATTCCATTGGTCAATATAGGTGTGCATAAAACCCGGATGACCTGTAAGTATACACATATTATGTATGTATGTATGTATGTATGTATGTATGCATGCATGCATGTATGTGCGTATATATATATTTATATATGTATGTATATGTAATTTATATATATATATATATATATATATAGCATATCCAGTGATTTTATTGTTACTCACACTGCCAATTCTCTTCACATGCTTTCAACCAATCAAATTTAACTACATCAGTGAAAAGAAAGTTTTTCTGGTGTCGGCCATATTATTCGGTGGCTCTGTGTACAATAATAAATGTAATATTAGTGGTGGTGGTGACAGCAGTGGTTTCATGATTATATTGACGGAAGTGAATGAAACTATGATGAAAAAATAGTTTACTTTGATTACTTTTGAAATTGTGATGGCTTTGGATGGAATTTTACAATGTCTATCCAACAACTAGTGGAGGATGGACCAGGTGTGTATGACCAAAGCAGACTTTCTTGATTCAGTATCTCCATTCATCGCATATTGATTTTATGTGGAAGAGAACTGGTCTCCTAAATGGCTTACTTCTTTTCTTAAAGTGGAAAGTAGAGGGTGCAGGTGAGAGGGGTAAGATAGAGGAAGAAAGTACAAAGCGGTGGAGCAAGAAGTTTAAAGATAAAGAGTTTCAGCTGCTATAAGTGTGGCAATGAAGGTGAAAGAGTGAGTGCCAAGGAGGCATGTGAGTTCATATTGTGATGTAATCTAGGTAAGGGTTAGTCAGGATAAATTGTGATTAAGGGACGAACGGTTGTGGGTATGTGACTAAATTATGAGATGTATGTATAATGTTGTTACGATGCTTCTGAGAAGGTCAACAAGGAGACATCTGTGAATGAAATTTGCAGAGAGATGCAGACTGTTGAATGTTTGTAAGTTTATGATTAACTCAGATTGGTCAGTTGTGAATGAGAAGCATTGACTGATGTATAAAGAAGAGACAACTACTATTGCAACACTGTTCATGTAGATGGCTCATTTAGTAGGGTTATAGACAAACACCTGCAAAGTCAGCTATTCATATCAAATCACCATTATGGCAATGTGTCTCTGTGGTCAAACCATGTAACTCTCAGCAGTTAAATCCACTAAGCTGTCCAAGTCATATCAGTTCTGTTATGCTAGATGTTAAGAAGGATTTTCTTGTCTCGTCTTGTCTTGAGACAGCATTCACCCGGGGTGGGTTGAGCTAGCTTCATTCATCCTCAATGCTGCATCTCTCACAAATACCGACCAGACCTGGTAATCTGAGGCTAACGACCGCGTGATCTCCAACCACTCCTTATTCCAGCGCCGAACGCCGTAGATATGGGGGCCTAGGTTGGGTTCCAGATCAACCTTGACTGTCATCAGCCAGGTTTTTCGTTGTCCACCACATCGCTTTTGCCAACCCTGAAGAGGGATTTTGTTTACTACAAGTTATTGAGAAATATATAGAATGCTGTGCATGTATATATGTGCAAATATAAAACATTGTATGTTCTCATCTTGTATGTATGCAAAATGAATAGTAGACAGGTGGCAGTCAAGATATAAAAAAGCACTTCTGTTCTCAAAGTGGTGTTTAAAAATTGTTTGCCAAAATGATAGGAGGATTCACGCATGACCACAGCCAACTGAACTGGAATAATAAGAATAGCGCGCACATACACACACACAAACATGATTATGAATCAGCTGTAAAATAATAGAATAAATATCTCTTCTGTCACATCACTTTTCGTATATATATATATAAATATATAATGTTTTGTTACAGTCATTGGACTGCAGCCATACTGGGGCACCATCTTGAAAGGTTTAGTTTAACAAATTGACCACAGTTTTTAAAACCTCGTATTTATTCTATTGGTGTATTTTGCTCAACCGCTAAGTTACAGGGAATGTAAACAAATCACTTCCAGTTGTCAGGTGGTGATGGGGGACAAAAACACATACATAGGGACACACACACACATATATGATGGGCTTCTTTCAGTTTCCATCTACCAAAACAACTCACAAGGCTTTTGTCAGCCTTAAACTATAATACAAGACACTTGCCCAAGGTGCCATGCAGTGGGGCTGAACCCAGAACGCTTGCACCTATATATACACACACACACACACATTAGGGTAAGGATAAAGATTCCCCTTTGGTCATGAATGACCTTGGGATTGCACCTAGAAAGTTACCCTCCTAGGCACATGTCCAGGCAAGGTTGTTTGTGGAAGACCAGCAGTCACCCATGCATACCATCCTCCCCTATTTACTCCACTGGTGTTCTCCAAGGAAAAGGAAAAGGCTGATACAGCTTGGCACCATTGATTCCACAACTCATTTCTACAGCTGAGTGAACTGGAACAACATGAAATAAAGTGTCTTGCTGAAGAACACAACACACAGCCCACTCCAGGAATTGAACTTACTACCTCATGATTATGAGCCCCAATGCTCTAACCACCAACCTTACACACATTAGATGCATACATAGATATACAGAAAGAGAGAGAGAGAGAGAGGTGGAGTACATTCTTTCATATACATGTGTGTAAAATTCTTTACACTTGGGAATTTCTTTCTTGGTTTTTATTATCAAACACACACAAAGCTATTGAAAAAACGATCCACCTCTAAAAAAAATAAGTCAATGGATTTGTGTTTTTTGTCCTTTCCAGTTAGTTCTGTGTTTATTTGAATTGCAAAAGACATTCTGATTGATAGTAGTTGAGTCTAATAAAATTTGTGAGTGGGCTGTCAGTGCGTATGTGTGTATACATGCATGTCTGTCTTGAGTATGTATAAATGTATGTATATAATATATGTTTGTGTGTGTTTGATTGCTGAAGAGAAATTCATGGAACTTCATAAAATATGAGAGAGTGTGTGTGTGTGTGTGTGTGTAAAAGAAGAATTGATGGATTGCAGTAAAAACCAATAAAATGTGTGTGTGTGTGGTTTGGCAAATTTTTCCACCCCTCCTCCACAAACTTTCTCCTCTCCATCTGTTCACATTGATCTCAATCAAAAAAGAAATCAATAGTTTTGCACTGTAAATAATAACAATTATTATTATTATTATTATCATAGTAGTAGTAGAAGTAGTAGCAGCAATATTAATAATATCAAATTCTTATAATAATAATGATGATGATATTTACAGAGAAAAAAAAATGAGGAAAGGCAAAATCAAAGATGGAATAAAAGACAATATACTGCTAACTAATTCTCAGACTTTATTACATGCAGTTTAATGCTCTATAATAAGGAACAATAAAAAAAAAAATTTAATTCAGTGATGGGAGTTGTGTGTGTGTTCTATGAATAATATATTGCTATCAAAACAACAGATGGTGAGTGGGGTGGAGGATGCGGGTGGGTCTGGTTTGGGGGGTTCCTTTATTGGATTTTGTTAGGTTTTTTTTTTAATTTTCTTGTTGTTTTATTGGAGTCAATGAGGGAGCTGTTGTTGTTTTTTAATTATTTCTGCCTCTTCAATTTGACCCTTATAAATATTAACTATCATCATCATCATCATCATCAACATTCTCATTAATAGTCACAATAAACTCTGGTGAAAGATCATTTGTATAAGATAACTTAGAAATGAGTCTAAAATAAGTTTTGTATTGTTCTTCTATTTTCTATTTATGTTTTCTCTCTTTGCATCTGTTTTCTCTTGTTTAACTGATGCTGATAGACATCATCACATTTAACTGACAGACACTATTAAGTTGTTGTGTACTTAATACATGCACACACACACACACATACACACACACACACATTTATGTGTTTCTCTGAAATCTTGTCAGCTCACCCACCTATATCACTGGACCACTCCACTATTTACACCACCCTGTAAATTGGGTGGGGGAGGAGGGGGGACTACCCCCCCCTCTGTCACATCTTCATCATCTTTCTCTCCTCTCTCTCTTCTCCATCTGAGAAAGCCATGTCTCTCTTCTAATGCGAGGCACCTTTCTGTCCCATAATACTGCCTCCAAGTGGCATCACCAACCTACAGCTAGGGAATAAAACAGTGTAGATGAAACATAAAAGTTATGAAATTTCTTGGTGAATATTTTAGCATTCCTTCATAATTTTAATTCAGAAGCTTTTCTGTTCCAAACACCATCTGAATGAAATTAAAATCTTAATTATTTTCCTTAGTCTCTCCACATTCTTGATTATATAAGAGTTAATTAAATTACACATTTGCTGATATCCTTAGGAATATGACCACAAAAAAGTCTTTTGTTGGGTTTTTTTTTTTTTCATTTAGCATTCAGATGTCACTTGCATTTGCAGTTGCTAGTGTTTGTATGTTCAAGCATGCACATGTGCATATGTATGCATGTGCACTTGCACAAATATGTGTAGTTAGTGGTTTCATATATTCTTCTAACTAATTATGATACCCTTATCATTTAAAAGCAAGATAAGAGTCTAGCAGGATTTGAACTCTAGATATAAAACATTGCAACTGAGAATACTGTATTTTCATTTTTGCTTTTGGTTTTTTTGTCCTTCTACTGATTCTGTACAATAGTTTCTAAAATAGCCACAAGGCCACAATAATAATGATAATGATAATAATAATAATAATAATGCCTCAACCCTGCTATCCTCATATATACTCCAGTGCTATCACCACCACCTGTTATTATATTAATTAATATCGATATTCTGTTCATTCTTGTGAAACTGATATGTTAACCTGCATAGAACTGATTAACTTGGTCAGCTATCGTATTTACACCATTGTGCTACTTCAGAACAAATAATGAACATTGTACCTAATTATATATTGTAATTTCTGTTGACAAAATATATTTATTGTCTCCTAATTTGAGAATTACAAAACCCATTTGTTATTATTTTGCTTGTGTAATTTTTTTTTTTTAGTTCAGAAATTAGTGATACAGGGTTTCAAAAAAAAGAAAATGCTTTTGCTTTCATTCTGTGTTATAATGAATCTGTGATTTAGTCTCAATTCCCAAACAGAACCACTTGACCTATGTTAATACATTGATTTCTTAAACAGCATTATTTCCCCTGTTGTTATTGTCTTGGTGGTGGTGAGAGTCATTTGAAAAGGAAATTGAAGATGGAGAGTGAAGTACTGCCTCCAAGAAAATTTGTTGAAAGGTGTGTGTGTGTGTGTACAAACATACATATGTATGCATGTGTGTATGTTTGAATTTGTATTGCAAGATTCTTGATGTGAAACCGCGTGTTGAAACATATTGTTATAGTTCAGGATAGTCATTTTTTTTTTAATGCCAAATAAACGCACACACTATGTATTCATTCTTCACTCATTTATTACTCTCCTTATTTTAACTGATGCCCATTGTCTGGAAATCTTTCGTCACACATTTATGACTTCTTCAGTGACTCTTTCTGTCGACTTGTATCCTCTAGCTCTAAGAATGGACTAAGCAGAAAGGACAGAAAGGGTTGCTGAAGAGGTCATAGATGTGTAATGAAAGTTTTCCAGACAATGGGCATAAAATAAAATAGGAACAGTAATGAATTAGTGAAGAACAAATGTATAGTGCATGCGTTTATTTGGCAAAAAAAAAAAATTGCCCTCCCAAAAAATACAACAATATATATATACATATATGCAGTCATCAAAATTGTTATAATGTCTTGTTGTTGAGATGGGTTCTCTTTCTTTCCTGATGAGAAGATTGCATTATTTTACACCGTTTATTTCTTTGGTATAAAACCAATCTTGTCTTCGAAACACATGTCAAAGGTAAAAGAATTTGAATAACTTTTGCGTTCAACTCCATTTATTAACTTATGCTATACAAATCACTGCACATTAACCTGGAGTTTCTACCTTTGAATAGGTTGCTACATCCTTGTTACTTGCATGAATTTTGCTACCTTGGTGACTGTTTATTGAATTTTCCATGTTAATTGTAAACAAAGGATAATTCATTCATCCATTTACATACATATATATATTCAGTGCTGTCTAGTGTCTTAGGCAGTAACAATCAGACTTTCATTGTATATCATCTTAAGTGAGACCTCTTGAACATGATTTAATCCCGTTAATCACAGCCAAGTTTATTCAATCATTTAAAAAATTTTCCCTAAAAGGTATGTGTATGTTTAATGCCAGTATGATCTTTAAACTGTTAGAATTCAGATTACTTAGTCAAATACAATACTTATTTATTCGCAATGTTTTAAATTAATCATGCATTATCTTGTAGCTTTTGAGATTTTTGACAATGTGTTTGATTATTATTAGAATAACATCATAGGGTTGTTGTGAGGGTCCAGATCTGGAAGGTTTGAATATAAAACAGGTAGAATATTTTGACTGGACATAGCCAAACATATAGTTATACTATCTATTTCTGGTCAGTAGTTCCATACTCCATAGTGCTGTAAATGTAATCTTTCCCCTATGTCATGTTTTGCAACTACATATCATATGTTGCAGTTTGAATTCTTTTTAATTACCTCTTCTTTTCATAACTATTTCTGTTAGTAATCACCTGTAAAATCCAGTCCCTAACTGTGAAGAAACTTATTTGCAGTAACTGCTAGTGTGTTCATTGCTTCTATCTTGTGTTTCATTTTAGATATCTCTCTCTCTCTCTCTCTCTCTCTCTCTCTCTCTCTCTCTCTCTCTCTCTCTCTCTCTCCCCCTCACCCACCCACCTGTCTTAGACTGTCTATGTTTCAAACTTCTTGTTTTAACCCACTAGCATTTGAACTGGCCGTATCCAACCCAAATATTCTACCTTGATTTATGTTGGAACTGGTCAGATGCAGCTTCTCACACCTACCCTACAGTGCCATTCTAAAAATAAACAACCTCATCTTCAAAATCTCAAAAGCTACAAGATAGTATAGTATATGATTAACTCAAAACAATATGAATTGCTAAGCATTACATTTGAAAGAATGTCTGAATGCTAAAATGTTGAAGTGATCTAAATCAAAACCTATCAAGATTTCTTCTTAACTTATATCCCAAAGCACCAATGACATTATTTTCAAAACTAATTAAAACAAAGGAAATGTTTTAATTAGAACAAGGCTAAGATCAATCTGAATATGTGTTTTGTACACTATCTTCTGTTTGAAGTACATAACCCAATAGAAATTAATACTTAAAAATATAGGAAGTTGTTACAAAGTTGAGAAAACCAAAACCTATCACTTGCTCTCTGATAGCAGCATCTTTTCAAAGACAAGGTTTGAAAACTTTTTACAAACTGCAAAACCTCATGAACTCCATCACCAATAAGGAGTTTGAGCTTGATGAATGTATCAAATCCATGTTCAAGTGGTCCTTCAAAAGTTGATCAGAACTTAGCAAATTGCTACATTGCATTATAGAATGTACACATATTACACCTATCTGTGTAAACTTCTTTACATGCATGGTTGTGTGGGTTAAAAAGCTCACTTCACAACCACATGGTTTTAGGTTCAGTCCCACTGTGTGGCACCTTTGGCAAGTATCTTCTACAATAGCCCTGGGCCAATGAATGCCTTATAAATGAATTGCATGGAAACTGTGAAAGTCTAGTGTGTGTGTGTCTTTGTATTTGTGTTTCTCCCACACACACTACCAACACTTGACAACCATGTTTTGTTTACATCACCATAACAGCTGTTTGGACAAAGAGACCAATTGAATAAGTACCAGACTTCCAAAAAAAAAAACAGTATTGAGGTTGATGTTTGATTAGATCCTTTGAGCTGGTGCCCTAGCATGGCCACAGCCCTATGACTGAGACAATAAAAGATATGCAGATATTTAACAAATGTCAGTTTCAATGTTGAGAATATTGATCTGTACCTTATGCTCTACTTCATCATATCTTGAAGTATTTTCTGTTTTATTATTTTATGTTAATTGAACTGGGGTCCATAGCCTGGTTTCATCTATATGTCCTCTTTGCTTAGTATACCAGCAAGGCCTAATTAAGTCTTATATCAGTTTAATTATTTATGTAGAGATTGACGAAACCTCTACATGGTTAGGCACATGTGTGGCTTTGTGGTTAAGAAGCTTGCTTCCCAACTGTGTGGTTTGGGGTTCAGTCCCACTGTGAGTCACCTTGAGTTTGTGTCTTCTGCTATAGCTCCAGGCCAACCAAAGCATTGTGAGTGAATTTAGTAGACAGACCCTCAAAGAAGCCCTTTGTGTATATATGTGTTCGTTCCCCACCATTACTTAACAATATGTGTTAGTGGGTTTATATCACTTTAACTTAGCAGTTTGGCAAAAGAGATCAATAGAATAAATGCCATAGTTGGAAAAGTAAGTACTCAGATCAATTCATTTAACTAGACCCTTCAAGGTGGTGCCCCTCAAAGGTCACCATTCAGGGACTAAAACAAATAGCAGAAAATAGATGATTATTTGACCTTCACACAACCAAACCTTCCTCAAATCAAACCCTCTAAATGATGGATTAGTTACAGATATATTTTCGATCATAGATCTACTGGATCTGTGCATCTGGGCTGACATAGGCTAAACAACAGTAACACAGGGAATTCTTACTATGAAAATGTCCACTTCTCTAATTATTATTAACAATATATGGTATCAAATTTTGTTATCTGAATTTTTATTATTTATATGTATTTTATTATGCTGAACTCAAAAAAATTTTTTTTTTTCCCCTGCCATCAATAATATTTGGAAATAATTTTAATTTTGTATTATTTTTATAATGCATCCTTCATTTAGAGAACTAGGTGTTGGCTTCGTTTTTATTCCTATGTTGAAGAAAAAAAAATGAATAAATTTCATGCTTAATTTGCTCAGCATTTTCTATGTCGCACTCAGAAAATATAAAACAGTTTAAAACTTTTAAATGTGCTTTGAAGATTGCACTTCCCTTTTATGAATACTTTCATCTTTTTGAATGATGGACCATATGTGTGAGTGTGTGTGTGTGTATACTTTATTAAAAAGCAGCAAAAATATCACTAAAATTTTACTCAGTTCCACGTTCCCCTTCATTGGACAATATATATATATATATATATATATATATATATAATATAAATTAGAGATAAAACCACTATTATGAAACTCAAACAGTGATAGACATAACCCAAAACATAAATAACAAATAATATATATTTTTATAAAACATATAACTAGATCTCAAAAAGTATAAAAATGAATGATCAACATATATATATGCCATGTATATATATGTCTATATATTTTTCTTTGTGTATAGTCCTGCATCATGGCACTATCCCAGCAGTATTGGTATTATTTCATTTGGTCTTCATTTGACCAACTGTAGAAAATAAACCGTTCACATCTTTACAACATAGATCTCCACTAACATGAAAATAAATTGTTAATTATGCATACTTTTTCTGGTCTACAGTTGTCCTGTAATTTTCCCCTGTTAAAATACACTCTTTTAAACCTTGTCACTGAAGAGCCTACCTTCCATTAACTTCTCTGGGCTTTATAATATCAAAGAAATAGAAATAACAGTCACTGAGGGGGTTCTTCAGCTCTCTCCATATTCTGAAAATAGCAGAGAGCTTAGCTTTTCTTGTAATTCTTAACCTAAAATAAACAGTAATTTGCATGTTTATTCTCAATACATTCCAGCAGACTCAAATGCAAATATGTTGGTTGCTGTTGTGTATGTTACAGAAGAACTTCTCGCTTTTATGATGGTTGTGTGTTCACAACATACCCGGCTCATTGGTGCAAGGGATTCAGGGACACAAGTGTTTCAACATGTTGTACCTCATCAGCCAGAAGCAGCTTGACCTTTGAGCTTGCTTGTGAGCCATGTGTGTTGCAAACAGACTGTCATCATAAAATAGAGAAGTTGTTCTCCTGTGACATATGCAACAGCAACCAGCATATTTGAATCTTCCTGAACATATTAAGAATAACTGCATAAATCATCATTTCAGATCTCATGCACCATGCAAATAATTTTTCGATCTAAAGTAGATTAACAACTTCTACATATTACATGAGGTGGGATTTAAAATTTGTCTTGGTCACCAAATAGACTACATTTTAATATAGTTTGTATGTTATCTAGAATTTAGTACCTTTCACATTTTTATATTTATTTGGTTCCAACATTGTATCTAAAAGTATAACAGTATATCTGGTGGCCTTTTTGTATTCTCTAATTGCTATATTCCACAGCATTGTGAATAACTCCAGAAAATGCTATGAAATAGAAAAATACGGTTTTTAGATATGTAAAGACGATTTTAGATTTCTTGGTTAAAGAGCTGTTCACCAGAGAGCAAGTCACTCTCCAGAAAAATGGAAGTCAGAATTAGGGTTATAAATCTAAAAATGGTTGATGATACAAAAAGTAATATCATTCTTTGGAACAGACACTGAATTTTAGTAATAAATAGATGTGAAAAAAAATATGATAACAAAAATTTTAGTAAAACTTGTTGCAGTGTTATCATTTAATGTTAATCTTCATAACAACCATCATGGTAAATCTTTCTTCTATCCAAGCATTATGTTACCTTTTTAACAAAATTCCTGCTTTGTTGACAATATTTGGATTATTCTGTCAGAGTACACATGCTATTGCACACTACATATACACAAATATGTGTGTGTGTGTGTAATATAAATGTGTGTGTGTCCTTGCTCTCATAGCTGAGATGATGAAAAAGTTCACAGAATGTAAAATTGTGTTGACCCAGAGCTAAACAACAAGTATTCGTATATGAATCATTGGCATTTTAATAACCTTCTGTACGCCTCTAGACATAAATACATTAGTTGTGCACTATTGAACTGTGTTGCTACATAGTTCATTTCATTAACCCACAAGCACACTGTATAATTGGTGTGTGTGTGTGTCTGTGCATGCGTTTGTGATCTTTGTACCTCTGTGTGCTACAGATAAAAATATGCCCTTACTGCTGCCCACTCCACTTTCAGAGTGGAACCAGGGCATGTATGAGCTGTGTGCGTGTGTGATTAGTTCCAGATTTTGTTATTAAAAAAAAAGGTGTTGGGAGGTGGGAAGCATGTTTAACTTGATCCAAATTGGATTCAGGGTGGTTGGTTTACACTGTTAAACTCCAAGATGTATTTGTTTAAATAAATGCAAGATGGGTATCAGTTGAAGTATACCCTGGTCTGATTGCTTTTGTCCTTGGAACATGGCAAAGTTCCACTGCTCTGTTGATTTACATGCTCTGATACACATATTAATCTTAACTACAGATCTGCACTGTTTGTATAGTGACAGAGGGTATTGTTCTTATCATAATGGTTAATTCATCCAAGCATGAAAATAATAGCACTAATAAAAACTTTATCCATCTACACACATGCGTGGACACACACATTCATACATAGATATAGACTCTGGCATGGCTGTGTGGTTAAGAAATTTGCTTCCAGCCTACCTGATTTTGAGTTCAATCACATTGCATGTTACCCTGGGCATATCTTCTACTATGGCCTTAGGCTAACCCAAGACCTTACAAGTGGATTTGGTAGATAGAAACTGAATGAATCTCATTATGTGTATGTGTGTGTGTGCATCATCATCTTGACATTGCATGATAGTTCTAAATAGGCGTCATCATGCAAATGGTGTCTTTTATTTCCAGTGAAAATATGCCTCGCCATGAGGAAGATATTACTGGCTTGCAAACAGGTGACAGTTGGCAACAGGAATGGAAAAATGGACTTTAATATGATGATCATGTTTTATATATATAACGTCGTCATCAATCCATTTTCCATGAGGTATGGTTTGACAGGATCTGGCCCGCCAAAGAGCTGTCCAGGCTGCAATTGTCTGCTTTGGCATGGTTTCTACAGCTGGATGCCCTTCCTAATGCCAACCACTTTATAGAGTGTACTGGGTGCCTATTACGTGGCACCAGCAAGGGTGCTTTATACATGGCACCAGCACATTTTATGTAACACCTGCATATATATATATACTAGCAGCTAATGCCTGGTTTCACCCAGTTGGTTTGGATAATGTAGCTGTAAAACCTACTCTGTGTAAGCATTTTACTTGTTTGGGCACGCTTATGTTAAAAAACAATTTTAGAATGACTTTTCAGTCAAAACACTAAAAATAACTGACCAACAAAAACAAAACCAGCTAAGATTCAACCAAATCAAAAAAATAAACCCAAATACTAAGCAAAGATGAACCCTCCCACTTCTATTGCACATGCACACACATGCACACACAAACATTCATATACACCCCCTTTTACATACACAAATTCACGCAGAGTTGAAACGCTCACCCCTTCCTTCCTTATTCATCTATCACCCCTTCCTTTCTCATTCATAAATACAAGAGTATTATTATAGTAGATTATCTCAGTAACCATGGGAGCTATGAAAAAATACAAAGCCCAGCATCACCACCAGATCATTCAACACATCTGTGTAATTTTTCATGCAATTCCACCCAGTCATTTGACCGAGAAAGAATTGCCCATGTCAAATGTATATGTATGTGTGTGTGTGTGTGTGTGTGTGTGTGTATATGTGTATATATATAAATATATATATATATATTTTTGTCTTATAGTAAAAACAGTTTTCAATTAATATATTTGGTAGAGTACAAATTATTCTTTAAGTAGAATTGTCTTGGTGACTTTGGAGTTTTGGCAAGCTAAGCCATCATCAGACAGTTCAGTGATGACTTATCTGGCCGAATATATATATATATATATCAGAGTTTTGAAGTATCAATCTAATGAATATTGTCATGTTCAAGCAGGAAGTCTAATGTAAGCAGTCATAGATGGAAAATATATATATCGTGGTTGTGTGGTAAGAAGGTTGCTTCCCAACCACATGGTTCCAGGTTCAGTCCCACTTCATGGCACCTTGGGCAAATGTCTTTTCTATAGCCTTAGGCCAACCAAAGCCTTGTGAGTGGATTCATTAGATGGAAACCAGAAGAAGCATGTCATATATATGTATATATTTGTGTGTGCATCTGTATTTGTCCTCCCATCACCGTTTCACAACTGGTGTTGGTGTGTTTATGTCCCCATAACTTCGTGGTTTGGCAAAAGAGACCAATACAATGAGTACTAGGCTTCAAAAATAAGTCCTGGAATCGATTTGTTTGACTAAAACCCTTTGAGGTGGCTGTAGTCAGGTGATTGAAACAAGGAAAACATATATATATATAGAGAGAGAGAGAGAGAGAGATGTACACACAAAAGGAAGTTTTAAAATATGTAGTTCTATAAAGGTGTTGATTAATAAAAACAATAATAATAGCCGTTTCTCAGCTTATCTCCCCACCCCCCTTAAAATTTTTGGCACAAGGCTCAAGGCCAAAAATTTTTGTGGGAGGAGCTATGTTGATTAAATCAACCCTTATGCTTTCTAGTATTTTATTTTGTCAACCCTGAAAGAATGAAAGCCAAATTCGACCTTGGTGGAATAATAATAATAGTGATAATGATAATTATGCTAAATCAGTTGACAAATTTATTCTGGTTCCAACCTAGGTAGTCAGCATTCAATATTCCTTCATAATTCTCCATTCTTCATATTGATTCATTAAAGAAAAATCTTTATTTCTTCATTTATTTATTTCTTTGTTCTTCAAATATTTCAATTTCATTTCAATCCTATCAACTACAACATCACTTCTTCTATATTCCACGGCAGCTTGCTCTCGCTGTAAATCTCAAAGGATTCCTGTGTGTGATCCACTTAACAATTCTTTTGAGATTCTTTCCCATTTCTCAATGCTTTCAATTGTCTATTTGTCTTCCGCCATTATTGTAATTACCGTTTCATTCAACTCTGAGAATAAATTCTATAACAAGCCACATTTCTATTCCCAACACTTTATTTAGCTTATTAGAAAATTCAATTAGACCTCTTTTGTAAATGCCTATTATTTTTCTCTTGTCCAAAAAGTCATTAACTACACATGAGAAGTTTGTTGTTGTTGTTGCTGTGTGCATGTATGTTGTTTCATTTTCTTTATGGCAATTTCAATACAGTTCTGTATGTGAAAGCTTATTTTCCTCTCTCTCTCTGTATGTATGTGTGTGTGTATGTCCATCTACTTCCTTGTATTTCATAGTTTTGTTTGCTTTTGTCCCACAGAACTCCTTGGAAATCAAAAACTAAAGCAAGCCTGTGGTGTCTCTTGGAGCCCCGCTCCTATCTACAAACTCTTCCCAAACCCCAGTTAGTTCTGCTGCTGTATTGTCAGCTATCTCAACTGACATATGAGATTGGATTAATTTCCTCAAGCTCTAAAGTCAAATATACTTTAAGCACATCTAAACTGTACCAGTATCTTTACTACTTCAGTTTCTACCTTCTTCAGTTATGTGTTGAGTGTATGTGACACAAGCATACATACTCTGCTTTTATTTTCCTATTTGAAAGGTAAATATATTGAATGCATATTGATACTCCTCCTTATCTCCATGAATAATCAGTTCTAACTCCACTGCAGAATTTTTAAGATACCTCATTTCATTTGCTTTGGTCTCATTACTTGAAGTAGACTTCTATTTCTCTCTATGGTGAAGTAATTAACAATGGGACAAGTATTCTGGAATTTAAAAACCAAAACAAAAGCACCTGCCACTAGAATTGTAATTGAAGATAAAGGCTAAGGCTTACTCCAAAAACATATGTAATTGCTTGACATGCCCAATGTAGCAGCCAAATCTCACTCAGCAGGACTTTTTTTTTTAGCTAGTTTTAAAATGAAGCCCCCATATTTGAATTTTAAATTTTAGAGCAGTATAAACACAGCATAGACGGAATGGTCACAGATGGATGCTATATAATCATGATACCTTTTATAATAAGTGTGAGGTGCCTGGCTTAGTGGTTATGGTATTCAGCTCACAATCCTAAGGTCATGAGTTCAAGTCTAGGTGGCACGCAGTGTCCTTGAGCAAGACACTTTATTTCATGTTGCTTCAGTCTACTCAGCTAGCAAAAATTAAGTAGTACCTGTAATTCAAAGGGCCATCCTTGTCATATCCTGTGTCGTGTTGAAACTCCCTGAGAACATTAAGAGTACATGTATCTGTGAAATGTTCAATAATGTGATTCATTATTTTTAGAATGATATTGTAGGGTAGGTGTGAGATACCAGATCTGTCCAGTTTGACCATAAAACAGATAAAATACTTGGGCCAGATATAGCCTCTTTAAATGTTAAAAGCTTAACCCTTTCATTACCAACCCGGCTGAAACTGGCTATGGCTCTTTAGTACAAATATTTTATTTTCATAAGTTTTGAATTAAAATCTTCCACCAAACCTTTGTCGCAATTTATGTTCCTAACACTAGCTGAATGATAACTAAGTTATTTTACTAAATTCTTTGTTATATTTAAAGTAATTGAAAGAAATACAGAGCATCTCAAAATAAATGCAGTAACAAAAGGGTTAAGGGACATCTGACTGGCTCCCTCCAGCATATATAGGAACCATGCAAGATCTTCGCTGGTTCATAAATATTCCATATGTCCACTTGCTAGTACGAGTTAGACACCCCCACCCTATTCCTAATGCTAACCCTTTTGGTCACATATTACAACATTCAAAAATATGGTTTAGTTATTTTAAAAACTGAGATATACAAGATATTCCGTACTCTTTAGATTTCACTGTGCAAGTTGTAGCACATGAATAAAATTAGTATCAGTAATATAATGAGGTTGTATTACTACTTTCCCCACCTCTTTGACTTAATGTAAAAAAAAAAAAAAAATAACAGCCTTATGACTAAAATTGAAATCATTAAGCTAATTAAATCATCTGTCTACATCGATTAAACCTTTAATTAATTTTTTAAAAAATATATTCCTAACTTTTTCTGTTTTTAGTTTCCATTAATTTTTTTTAAGAATGATTATGTAGAAAATTAATTAAATCCTTTTTTTTTTTAACTTTTTAAATATTCCTAAATTAACATTTGTAGTTTGCTTGTATAATAATAATAATAATAATAATAATAATAATAATAATAATAATGATCAAAAGCTGACCTACATGCCAGCCACAGTTAGCTTAACAAATCTTTTCTTTATCTGCCACAAGGGCCCATACATACAGACCAAATCATGGGAGTATACGAATCTTCTCTATATATAAAAGGCAGGTTGTCTGTCTGTGTGTCTGTCAGGTTGTACCCTCACCCTGACCACGGCTTTCAACCGATTCTGATGAAACTTGACACACACATAGCCCAATGTCATAATTCAAAACTAACGCAGCGAAAAGTTTGAAAAGTTCCCCCAGTTCTGAAAAAAATTTATAAATTCCGCCATTTCAAGCAGTCAACGAGAGAAAACATGTCAAGACAACATAACCTTTGCATACTTCTGCTAATCGCAGCTGCAGCCGCAAGTCGTTGCCTACTAGGGGTTCTTACATACCCGGTCAACGCTGGGCTATGCTGCTAGTAAGCAATAAATGGGGACTGAAGGAAAATGTAATATATTAAAATAGGTAAAGGTCTTGAGCTGGTAGAATCGTGAGCCCACCTGGCAAAATGCTTAGTGGCATTTTGTTGTTTTTACACTCTGAGTTCAAACTCCCTCAAGGTCGACTTTGCCTTTCATTCTTTTGCGGGTATAAGTACTAGCTGAGCACTGAAGTTGATATAATCAGCTTAACCCCTTCCCTGAAATTCCTAGCCCCGTGCCAAAATTTGAAACCAATATATTAAAACAGGTAGAAAATATAGTTCACAAAACAAATATAGGTGACCCATCCCAAAAGATGTAAGATACTGCCACCTAAGCATAATCAGGACATTGCCATTATTATTAATGTTTTTATTTCAATCATGTTCTGCAAATTGAGTGCTTTATGAGCATTTTTGTCTTTAGCTGAACCTTAACCAGTTGAGCATATCCCTTAGTGGCTGACAATATGTGCATCTCTGATCATGTGCAGGAGTAGTGGGGTAACATCATAGCCATGTGTTGAGAGGAGTTCTTTAAGGTTTGAATAATTCACTTCTTTTTGGACTTGTGGTGCTATTTTCACCAAAATTGTTATATTTTTGTGTTCATTCTTATTGCCCCAACTCCCATCTGCACTTCAACCAGCACAATATTCCTCATGTCCTCTTTCATAATTCAGCTATTCCCTCAAGTTCTCCCAGGAAGTGGGAAAGATCCTTTTCATTTTCATGCAGGGATTTCCAGCATCCTACTTGCTTTCTGTTGTGGCTTTTCTTTTTCATTTTTTATTTATTTTATTATGCTGTCTCAGTTTCTCATAGTTCTCCAGGTGCCATTTTGCTATCTCTTCTTCCATTGCTGCAAGATATTGGAACAGAATTACCGGTTGAAGAGATTTTGGCTGGCTTTGTGCTGGAGGAGGTTCTACCTTGTCAGCCCCTGCGGGTGGTGATGTCAGTGGGGAATGTGATTATTCCATTTGTCTCTGCTTCATTCTTATTACCCTTGGACCTGAAATAAGTGGTTGTATATAACAGGAACAGCAGGTATGGGAAATAATGAGCATCTGCTGTCTATTAGCCTCTCTCTTTCTCTCAAATACCTGGTGTGGCTTAGGCTCTTGTGCTGCACCATTTGTTTGGTTGCTCATTTCTCTGCTTCTGTTATCAGCTATAATTCCAGTGTAGTTGTTTAGTCTTCAAGAGGTCATCACATCTGGATGTCCTCTCACACTCTATCCATTCAGCACCAATGTCTCTGGTTGTGACCCTTATATTTCTCCTCTACCTCCATACTGCAGCACTATCCTGCAGGTCAGCATATCATTCTCAAGCCCTACCTTAATATCATCGTTTAACGTCCGCTTTCCATGCTAGCATGGGTTGGATGATTTGACTGAGGGCTGGGGAACCAGATGACTGCACCAGGCTTCAATCTTGATCTAGCAGAGTTTCTACAGCTGGATGCCCCTCCTTATGCCAACCACTCCGAGAGTGTAGTGGGTGCTTTTACGTGCCACCATCCTGCTTCCATTAAGAGAACAAGCATCTTGTCACACACTGACCAAACTTCTTTTGTGGACAGAACTGTGTCAGTTTCCTCCTTGCTTTTATTGGTTAAATACCTTGAGCAAAGATGTACTCTCTTTTTGATATATTTTTTCTGTTGTCTTGAAAGTGATTTAATCTCTATCACCTATTTGGTGTGCAACATCATTAAATAAGCTGTTGTTGTTGTTGGCGGTGGTGGTAATTTTGTTATTGCCATTTAACATTTACAAAACATTTTTCTTGTGTGCTTCGCAGATTGTAATTTTTTTGTTTTTACAACTGTATCCATTTGTTTGATTGCCATTTATTTCTTTACATTTTCTTTTCAAAGTTGGAAATATACTACAGAGGCCAGAGTAATATAGGCCACTCTCTGTATTTATGTTTATCTCTGTTAACAGCTGATATTTAATCAAAAAGTTTAAATTAGCAATTCAGTAAAATAAACATCAAACTAAGATAGCTATAGTGCCCCAGCATGGCCATAGTTCTGTGACTGAAACTAGTAAAAGAATAGAAGATGTGCTATAGGTTTGTTTTATCAGAGCTGATCTGGAACTAACAACAACAACAGCAGTGGAAATGCAATGGCCCAGTGGTTAGGGCAGTGGACTAGCCGTTGTAAGAAGGCGGTTTCAATTCCCATAGTGGGCTTTGTGAGTGTTTATTGAGCAAAAGCACCTAAGTTCCACGAGGCTCCGGCGGGGGTGGGGGGGAACCCTGCTGTACTCTTTCACCACAACTTTCACTCTTTCTTCCTACTTCTGCCACAAAGTAGAGAAACCATGGTGTGACCCACTATGGTGTGGTAAACTTTCAGACCCTAGTCTAGATTGTGAATTCTCTGTACCCCAGGATGGTTCAGCCCTCCACCCATTAAAAGCCACCATTTACGGAATGAGGATAACAACGTAGCTTTCGTGCCTGTGCAACTGCCAGTCTATCGCGTATGGTGGGTGGATCTTCAAGTTGCCACACGCATTCTTAGAAGCTTAGAGTAGGCTCGAATTAGAGATTATTCTTTGTGGCTAATGGTGTGAGTCCTGATTGGAAGAAGAAGAACAACAACAACAACCATTTCTGTATCAATGCCTTCACAACTATTCACATGTTTTATACTATCTGGGTCATACATTTCCTTGTATTAAATCAACCCCTTTTCCTTTACCTTCCTCTAGCTTAATCACCACCTAATACCATTTCCTTGTGTTCTCAGCAGTTGTCTAGACATTGTAAAGTTATGTAAAATTATTCCCATGTCATGCTATGCCATCATCTCTCATGTCATACTGATTCAGCCAGTATTTTATGTTAACTCCTAGCGCAATGCTGGGCTTATCTAGTCGAGTAAGAGATTAAACTCTGATCCTTACCTAATCCCCGTACATATTCCTTCCCTCTTATTGTCTCTCTTTAACCTATTTTAGGAACCTGGGTAACGTAATAAAGATTGATAGAGGAGATTAATAGTTTGAAGAGATTAGTTTAATACAGGAATAGATCTTTAAGGGAAGAGAGTCAAACAGAATCTACAGCCATTAGAGTTCTTATACAATATTTGTTTATATGACAGAAATTGTTTGATCCTTACCCTGGAATCAACTCTCATCTAAGTAGACTTAGAATCAAAGATGTTCCAGTCATTTCCTTCTCACTTTACATTAAGTTTGATTTGAGAGAGAGAGATTTGGCTTCTATTTCTAGCAGGTTGGGCGCCTATACAGATACTCTCATTATCCAGCTGCAACCAAGTTTTTTCTATTATGGCACTACCAGAATTTTAGTAGTTTTTATTTCATCTTTGATTTCTTTTCTTGAGACAGTCTTTGTTGAAACACTTTTCACAACTGGTTTGCCTTTCTTAGTGTTATCCATACAGAAGGATGCAACTGCTGTTTGTTGCTCTGACAAATTAGAAGGCAACACACATTGAACAATGTCTGTAACTGTAAGGTATTAACTCGTGGTGTTGTAGTCAGTAGGCCAACCTTGTCAGCTCCTCATAAATTATGAATTAACACTTTTTTTTTCTTGGCTCTGCTATAGGCTTAAACTCTACATGGTGGTCCATTAAGCTGTACTGCTGTTATTAAATACCAAATTAACCAACCATATCCAACCCAATTATTCTACCTGCTTTACATTCAAACTGACTAAATCTGACCACTTGTACCTACCCTACAATGCCATTCTAAAAATAAGCAATAACATCATCAAAGTTATCAAAGCTACAAGATAATGCCTGATTGATTCGAAACTATGTGAATAAATAAGCATTACATTTGACAGAGTAATGTAAATGCTAAAGTGTTAAGTGGATTGGTAAAATCCATTAAGTGCTTGTGGTATTAAGCATTAGGAGTCCAAATCTTGGCATGATGAGTTTAATGCTTCATCTTTTTGTGGCCAAAATAAAATACCAATCAAATATTGGAGAAAATGGAATTGATTATACATATTTCTCCCCAAAATGTTTAAACTTGTGCCTATACTAGAAATTAGCATAAACCAGATTAGAGCAAACATCTGACATTTTCTTTCATTGCTAAGTACACACACTTCACACATGTTGTCATTTGTACCTTTTTATTGATACACGACATATAATAAATCACATTCATTAATCATCATCTTACTTTGAAAGAACATGTCATTTGATTGGTTTTTATTTTTTCTCTTCTTTAATTGAGAACTAACTGGAACTCCATTGGTTACGATGACAGGTGTTACAGTTGATCCACTCAGTGGAACAGCCTGTTAGAGAAATTAACATTCAAGTGGCTGAACACTCCACAGATACACATACCCTTAACATAGTTTTCAAGGAAATTTAGCATGTCACAAAATGTGATATGGTTGGCCCTTTGAAATACAGGTACAACTTAATTTTTACCTCTGGAGTGGACTGGAGCAATGTGATATAAAGTATCTTGCTCAAGAATACAATGAACCACTGGAAATTGAACTCATAACCTTACTCTCATGAGCTAAAATACCCTCACCACTAAGCCACACACCTTCACAATTAAGAACTGATTTAATTATTAATGGCATAAATTCCTCCCTTCATTTCATTTGTTTAATATCATTTTAACGCTTTCATTACCAACCCAGCTGAAACCGGCTCTGGCCCTACAGTACAAATGTCTTGTTTTCATAAGTTTTGAATTAAAATCTTCCACCAAACCTTAGTCACATTTTATGTTCCTAACACTGGCTTAATGATAACCAAGTTATTTTACTAAATTCTTTGTTATATTTAAAGTAATTGAAAGAAACACAGAGCATCTCAAAGTAAATACAGTAACGAAGGGGTTAAGGCACTTTTGGAAGAATTTACTGGTTACATTCTTCCCCTCAGCTTGCTCAATGGCAAAAATTTGTTAACTGTTGTATGGTTCTATTATTCTAATTGCTATAATTTTATTCCAAGCAGAGCGAACCTACGTGCACACACACACATGTATACACTACCACCAATGAGAGTTCAGCTTGCTAGAAGTAGCAGTTAAATCTCTCCCAAATTATACCATACCAGATTAAAGAAATGAGTGCATTAAAAATAATGTCCAAGAGAGCTTAAAAACGGTGTTCATAGATTAAATGTTTCTGATTGTGGATTTGTTCATCAAGATTGACCTGAGACTAAACAATTGCAGCAGACCGTTAGAGATTGTTTTTCTATGTCTCACACTCCCTTGAGCATTTTAAACCAGCCTTATCCAGCACAAATATTCTACCTATCGTATGTTCAAACTGGCACGAGTGTGGCTGTGTGGTAAGAAGTTAGCTTCCTAACATAGTTCCGGGTTCAGTCCCACTGCGCGGTACTTTGGGCAAGCATCTTCTACAATACCCTCAGGCTGACCAAAGTCTTGTGAGTGGATTTGTTAGACGGAAACTGAAAGAAGCCCATCATGTGTGTGTACGTGTGTATGTTTGTTCCTCTCCACCGCTTGACAACCAGTGATGGTTTGTTTATGTCCCTATAAATACTAGGGTCAATTCATTCAACTAAGAATTCGTCAAGGCTGTCCCTCAGCATGCCCACAGTCTAATGACTGAAACAAGTAAAAGATAAAAGATATTTATGTTTTTGTTTTCTTGTGTGTCTATTTTACAACCGTAGTTATCATCATCATCATGAATAAAGTAATTTATGATATGTAATTAAGTAACCTTAAGCTCCAGTCCAAATTCCATTGAGGTCTTATTAACTATTCCTCCTTTTGTCCTTTTAAGATAGTGTTGCCTATAAATTAATATACACTGTGGTCATCGGTTCAATTAATTATATCTCCCAAACCAACGCAAAATAGACCTTGTCTTATTACTAAAAGGAAATTATTCCAGCTATTAAATATTTTCTCTTAAATTTGCTGTCCTGCTTTCCTTTTTTCTTTTGTTAATGTTTTTATGACAATACCATCAAATATTTATCTATTCCATTCTCCCATCACCATCACCACCACCACCACTACTGCATTAAAGAACCACAACGCAGCTTCCCTTTCCCACAACGGCTCCCCACTCTCTCATATCTTGCCCCCAAACCCTGACTCTGCCATCAATATATGTGAAGTTCTTTGATCATATAGAGTTCTACTTTTATCCTTAAACAAAACTGTAGTTTTAATGCCTTAGTGGTGGTCAACAGCTGCTGTGCTCTGGTGCTGATTGCAGCCAGAACGGAAGGTATTAGTGAGACAGTCACAGTATTGGTGGTGGCCGGTATTCGTGATGGTATTAGTGGTCACAGCATTGCTGATGGTAAAGGTGGTGGTAATAGTGATGTCAGAGGTCACAGTATTGGTGACAGTATCGATGGTTATGATAGTCAGCATTAGTGCAGGAAGGTATTGGGACCCCAGTATCGATGGTGATGATAATATAGGTGAGGTATTGATGGTGCAGTAGTAGTAGCAGCAGCAGCAGCAGCAACTAATGATACAGTACTGGTGGTAGTTGTGATATCGACAGTGACAATCAAGTACTAGCATTGGTGTAGGAGGTAGTATTGAGGAGTATTGGGATCTTCCCAGTTTTAGTTGTAGTGGTGGTCATGGAAGCAGTTTATGTTGTTGTTGTTGGCAGTGGTGGTGGTGGTGGTGGTGGCTATAGTGTTATCAGCAGTGGTATTGTTTCCAGTGATGATGATGATGGTGGTGTTGGTGGGATGTTGCTATATAGTGTTGTTGGCAGTGGTATAACTTGTAGTGGCGGCGGCGGTGAGGAAGTTGAACACCCCCCACCCCACTCCCGTTTTCTCATCTACCCTTCTCCCCTATCACTTCACAAACCATTATTAATATGAGTGTCGGTGGGAGTAGTAGGAAGGCTGGGGATAGAGCAAGAAGAAAGCTGTATTATTCAGTGTGTCAGCTGTGCTGGACAACTTTAATTATATACTCAGCCTAACATCACAAGAGATAATGCATTTTTGTATTTTATTCTTTTTTGTTATATTATTTTTTTATTGTGTTTTCCATCCCTTTTATCTTTCCACCACCTCTTCACTCACTGTACATACATACACACCATCAATCACCTTCCCTTACTTCCCCCCTGCACATACACTCACCTACCTATCTCACATTTGTCACACCCCACTCACTCCCTTCATTAATGCTGCACTTGAAATATATGGCTATATAAACCCTAATCTCACACACTACCACATCTCCCCCACACACACACACACACACATATCTCCCCCCCCCGTGTGTGTGTTATGTTTGTGTGTATTGCTAGGAAAGGGACTGTTTGTTTATTTCTTGATGCAGAGGAAATATTTGATTGTAGATATATTTCTTTTCAATTGAACTTACATAATAATAATAATAATAATAATGATAATGATAATGATAATAATGATGATGATGGGCCTTGCTTACCTACCTTTGTGACAATTACTAGAAATCTAAAAAAAGAAAAGAAAAAGAAAAAAAAGCAGCACTTACAACTTTTTTCTGTCTTGTCTGGAACAACGTTCGTTACCTTCTAATTAATTTCATGTTCTTCTTTAATCATTGATTACATGAAATGTGTACATTTCACATTCAGTAATTATGATAATTAGAGCCTTTTGTAAGGCAGTAGCTGACTGAAACAATAAGATGAAAATACTTGTTTTGTTTTTCCTGAGATTTTTTGTTGTTGTTGTTGTTTTGATTTGCAGGGTGGGGGTTCTTTTAATTTTAGTTTGTTTCCATCATTCTTTCATTTCTGGATTCAAATGTCACAAGGATCAACTTGCCTTTCACTCTAACTATCCTGGATTGTACTGGGGTTTTGATACAATAATACTCTGTTCCTTTCTCCAGTCACAGTTACCATTTTGGCATCGGTAGCACTTCTGTATTGTTGTCATTGCTTAGGCTTAAGTCAGCTTTGATCCAGCAGACAAACCTATGATCAAAGGCATTCCATACTCTTTACTCTTTTACTTGTTTCAGTCATTTGACTGCGGCCATGCTGGAGTACCGCCTTTAGTCGAGCAAATCAACTTATTCTTTGTAAGCCCAAAGTTACGGGGACATAAATACACCAGCATCGGTTGTCAAGCAATGCTAGGGGGACAAACACACACACACATATATATATATATACGACAGGCTTCTTTGAGTTTCCGTCTACCAAATCTACTCACAAGGCTTTGGTCGGCCCGAGGCTATAGTGGAAGACACTTGCCCAAGATGCCACGCAGTGGGACTGAACCCGGAGCCATGTGGTTGGTAAGCAAGCTACTTACCACACAGCCACTCTTACTTTAACTAATGTATTCTTTGTTTTCCCAAAACAGTATAGTGTGGGTTCAGAAAGATTTGGCTGCCCATGGATGTGTAGTTAAGAAGCTCATTTTGCAGCCTTGTGATTTTGGGTTTCAGTCCCATTGTGCAGCACCCTGGGCAAGTGTTTTCTGTTATTGTCCTCAGACAACCAGTGCCTAGTGATTGAACTTGAGTAGGAATTGGAAGTTTGTCATACATATATATATATATATATATATATATATATAAATTAATCAAACGGCCTATTGTAGCCGTTCCTCAATTGTTGGTGGTATATATATATATATATATATACACACACACACACACACAAGTGGACAAACGAAAGAAAGTAGCACTCAACATTTGAACGAGCCCAAATATTCCCTTATATGTTAAAACTGGCCAGATCCAGCCTCTCATACCTATCCTACAATGTCATTCTAAAAATAAACAGTCACATCGTCAAAATCTTGAAGCTACAAGATACTACATGATTGATTTTTTTTTTTTTTAATTTGGATACATAAGCATTAAATTTGATAAATTAATCTGAATACTGAAGGGTTAATAGCAATTTGACTCAACTCCATGCAACAAGTACCAGACATAAGTCCTGGGGTCAATTTGTTCAAGTAAAATCCTGCACAGCTGCAGTCCAATAACTGAAACAAGTAAAAAAAAAGTTTGTAAAAAAAGCTCAAACAACCATGTAGACTTCTATCTTGTCTGGCTCGTTCATTATAGTTTATTGTTATTAATGAGATAAATATCTGTCATGATATTAGTCAGGGATAGCCAAGACAACAGAATGACTGGGGAAATATTTTTTTGCTTATATTTAATATCCTATGATCCCAATCCCTCAGATTAAAGGTTTGAGTTTAAATCAATATGATAAGCATCAATAAGACTGGATTGAGTCCATTGATTCTACTCTCACTACCCATATGTAAATTCAGCCTCTTGTGCAATAAGAAATGGTCCATTTATATAAAACATATATTATATTCTTATATATTATATAATGAATGTCATTCATGATCATTATCATCATCATTTAGCATCCATTTTCAATACTGGCATGGGTTACACTGTTTGATAGTTTGACTGGAACTGGTGAACCAGACAGCTGCACCAAGTTCCTGTCAGTTTTGGTTTGGTTTTTACGGCTAGATCCCCTTCCTAATGCCAACCACTTCACAGAATGTACTTGGGTGTCTTTTACATGTCACCAGCACAGGTACTTTTCACATGTCACCAGCACAGGTGCCTTTTACATGTCTCCGGCACAAAAACATATCAAGCCATGGAGAAATATTACCTTGCTTGGAAACAGGTGAGAGTTGGCAACAGGAAGAAAATTTGCCTCAATAAACTCTGTTCATGCAAGTATGGAAAAGTAGGCATTAAAATGATGGTGATGTTATGCAATTTTTATTTTATTTTCCAGTGATATAAAATGCTAATCAATATTTTTCTGTATTTTATGTACTAATTATTATTTCCTAGTATATAACTGTATTGTCACTTACCCCAGCACAGACATAGCTAATTGGCTGGAACCAAGAGAATAAAAATATTATTACTTATATGTTTTTGTATTTTCATGATAGTCTGTCATGTTATGAAGTTTGTTTCTTTGCTGTTGTTGTTGTAGCTAATGTAAAGCCTATTTATATAAAAGTTTTCTAATGTTCCTTTTATCTTTTCTTCCCTATCTTTTAGCCTTTCCATGCGCCAAGTTTTGGAGATGAGGACTTCAACATTCCACCTTTAGGGCTGGCTGATTCTGCCTTGAACTATCAGACACGAGCCTTACATGGCCAGCAAGTTCTGGACATTGAACTAAACAACCTCACACAGCCTCTGTCACATTCCTCGGACTTGTCAGTTGACTGTTCTGTACTGGACTCACTCAACCAGAACCAACAGTCATTGATACCAAAGTTCCCTCCACAGAACTCACTGGACGTGCCTGATATCAGTGTGTTAAACAGCGTTATGTCAACCTCAGAAAGTACATACCCCACTGACACGGTGACGACGTCATGTCCTACAGACCTGGGTGGCCTCTACTCAGCAAACTTGTCGCACCCACCAGAACTAATGCAGAGAGAACAACAGCCTTTGTTGACCATCAGCCAGTCACAGATGACCACACAGTTAGGATTCCAGACTGCCATCAAGCAAGGATCACCAGCCACGTCAAATTCCACGTCTTCACCAAGCCGCGAGAGCAGCGACGATAGTGATGATAGTGTCCCTTTGGCGCAGGTCAGTTGTTTTATATTTGTCTATTATGCTAGAATTAATTTGACTGTGCCTTTTTCCTGTACCTATGCTACAAATTGTTGTTGTTGTTGTTATTATTATTATTATAATATAAGGGCAGTGGATTTGCAGAATTGGTACTTCTTGTATTGCCATTCACTTGGAAAGGATTGAACCAGCACCAACCAGTGAATTCACAGCATCAAAAACAAGCCAAGCATGCTCAATGAGTACAGACATATGACATGGAGATTGCCAACTAGTTGCAATTCCAATGACAGACACCAGATATAGATTTATCAGAGTGCCAGAGAAAAATATCCTGTGCTATTTAAAGATGTCTATGATCTGAGTTCAAATCCTACCAGGAATCAGCTTTGCCTGTTGTTTTACTGAGGTCGATAAACTATAGTACCACTGAAGTCCTGGGGTTAATTTAATAAACTATTTTGTCTCTCTCTCTCTCTCTCTCTCTCTCTCTCTCTCTCTCTCTCTCTCTCTTTCTTTCTTTCTTTCTTTCTTAAAAATTTATGATTTATTCTACCATAAATTCAGAATGCAATCTTTTTTCTTCCAAATGATAAAGATTCCATAGAATTATGTGAAATTTTTGTTCTTGTTAGATTAACCCTTTCGTTACTATATTTCTGACCAAAATACACCCCTTATGTGTTTCAATTAATTTCTAACATAATCATAAATTTAGTCTGGTTTCATTAAACAACTATAACTTTTTTATTTATCAATATATTAATGTGATTTTTGGAAGATAATTTAATGAAATGTTCTCAACCAATTCTATACTATAATTTTTGTCACAAAGTGACTCTAATTGCAGGTAGATACAGGTAAATTCAACAAAATATAAAATTATTAAAATTTTGTTCAAACATCGCTATAGAAAATGGGTTATTAGCTAATATTCAGTTGGGTATACAACAAAATTTTACGATAGAATTTGTTATTCTGGGTAACTTTCTGATACCCATAATAATATTTATGGCAAAATAGTCTTAATTTCATTTAAGGTTGTGGGAAACCACTAACTATCCTTTCTTTCGCTTTGTTTACATTTAGCGTAACGGTTCGTTTCCGCCGTAATGAGTTCAAATAGACTCATCGGAAAAAGTAAAAAGAAATAGTCTATCACTTTACTCTCCAGGGAAAGTCTGTGGCTTGGTCCAGTTTCTTCAGAAAAATCAACGAAAGAAACAGTTTTTAAATTTTCACTCCATTCAGGTGCCAATTCATTTTCTTTATCGCTGTCGGAGCTCTCGGATTCACTGTTTTCACTTTCGGAAAATGAAACATCAGATTCATTATCAAATACCACGTGCTTTTTTTTTCAGTCATAGAGTTAGATTTATCAAGGTTTTCAGTAGAAAATCCTTCGAATTCTGACTCGCTGCTTGATATAATGAGATTCGCATCCATTTTTTGTCAGAATTACAAATTTTGAAAACACAATAGGAACAAATTTCGGAAAAAAATCTCCCAAAATTCACGGAATTAAAATTACACTTTGATCGTTGTACAAAACTGTAGATTAACTGTTTACGAAGTATAATCACTTATTTTCACGAATGTACTAAAGAGATTTGCTCTGATATTCTCATTTAAATATGAATAGGTAAATATGGGTGGGTTTGGGCGGTTTGGTCACATTAACCAAAATCTTTTTCGGGCGGTTTGGTAACGAAAGGGTTAAGCAGATTAATACAGATTTTTCTTGAATAGGATACCGGAGGAATTTGGTTTATTGCTACAAACTAATGAAAAACTCATCAGTTCCACCGTACTGGCACTACCTGCAAATGTAAATTACACAACATAGAACACATGACATCTATTCACTTCTAGGGGATCTGCACCACCCGATATGAACCATTTGTTGTGTACAACTATGTGAACTGTGTCATCTAGTTTGCATGCTAACCACCTAGTAAATAAGCAACCAAATCTCACTCATATTGCACCTTGCCAATTTTTAGCCCTTTTGCATTCAAATTATCATCAAATGTAATACTTATTTATTTGCATTGTTTTGAATTCATCATGCCACATAAAAAGCACCCTGTACACACTGTAAAGTGGTTGGCATTAGGAAGGACATCCAGCTGTAGAAACCATGCCAGAGCAGACGATGGAGTTTGATGCAGCCCCTAGCCTTATCAGTTCCGGTCAAACCCATGCCAGCATGGAAAATGGACATTAAATGATGACGATGACAATGAAGCATTATCTCATAGCTTCAAGCTTTCAATATGATTGTCAGCTGAATGTCTGGTCATCTGTGCTCTCCATGAAATGAGAAGAAGAAAACTATGTTTTTACTTGTATAAATGTGTATGATTTGTAGTAGTGATATTTTCTGGGGTTGTTTGTGGGTCAGCTCAGTTTGTGTAAACCTAAGACCTGGAGGCAGCAGACTGGAGATTTAACCAGCATCCAGCATTTAAGCTATTTCCAACTTGTTTTTGTACTGAGGCATCCTACTCTAAGATTTAGAACTTGAAGGTGTAGTCTTCACTTTAACCATTTTATTACCACATTTCTGTTGAAATACACTGCCTTTGTTTCAGTTAATTTTAAAACCAGTGAAGAATTTATTAAAATAATTGTGTTGTTATTAAGCTTGTGCTTGGAATATAAATTAATGCAAAATTTTGATTGGAGATTTTAATTAAGATCATTTTAAAACAGTGAATTTGTATCATAGAATCAGGAGTGATCTGAGGCAGGTTGGTATCAAAAAGGTTAACTCTTTTGATACCAACCCCCTAAGAATGCACCTTGTTCTATGATACAAACTTCTTGGTTTAACCCTTTAGTATTCAGATTACTTTGTCAAATGTAATGATTATTTATTCACATTGTTTTGAATTAATCATGCATTGTCTAATAGCTTTGAGAGTCCAATAATGTGATCATCACATTTTTAGAATGACATTGTAGGGTAAGTGTGAGAGATCAGAACTGGCTGGTTTGAACATAAAACATAAAATATTTGGGCTGAATATGGCTAGTTTAAGTGCTAAAGGGTTAAAGAGATCTAAATTAAAATCTTCCAGCAGAATTCCATGTTAATTTATGTTCCAAGCACTAACTTGAAAAGAAAAAAAAATAAGGTTATTTTACTATATTCGTTATTTTCAAAATTAATTGAAATGAAGGCAGCATGTTTCAAATTAAATATAGTAATGAAAGGGTTAAGGTAGTAGATTAGCCAGGTACATCGGGCATATTGAGACACAAATATGTCTTGTTTATGTCAGATTGTTGTCATTTAACACCAGGTCAACCTTGATGGAATAGACCTATGATCAAAGGCATCCCTACCATGTCTATCCTATCTACTTAGAGGTATCTTGGACTACATGTCCAATGTGTTCTCTCTTCTTTTTTTTTTAAGATGAGGAATGATGAGGGAGATTTAGCTGTTATTTCTAACAGGTTGAAAAATCATGTAGAAGCCTTTCCCATAATATCAGGTAGAAATGAAAGGCTGTAATTATTCATTTGCTATAATCTTTCTAAATTTTCAACTCCTTGGTTGGAATCTGATTACTGTTATCTAGAAATCTCTTTGTGTTCACTTCCATTTTATTGCTCTGAACTATTTTAATTAACCATAACGACTAAGGACTTCTTTTCATGTGACCTTTAATGTGTATAAAATTAAAGTGTTCAACTCCTAATTATATTGCCACAAATTCAACCCTGTATTTGCTGTCTTCTGTCTCCACACTCTGCAGAAAGGTACCTGGCTTTGTTTGCCATGATTTTTCACTCTCACTGAATGGTTTGTGATAGAAAGACCATCCACCTATTGAAACGTATATAAGTACATAAATTGTACCATCAACACTTACATATGAATGCACACAAATATCAAAAATACTAAAATAAAAATTAATGAATAAAAACCAAGCCACTGCTATCAAGGCTATGCTAGAAGTCATCTGCCCAATATGTTGTGTAGCTAGTTCAATCTAGGACAACATGATTGCAAAGCAAACTTGTTTTGGTCATTCAACTATCCACCTACTCCTACTTATATATATACAAACAAATATGTGAAGTAATCTCTGTCAAGAGTGGGTGTGCGGTAAGTAGCTTGCTTACCAACCACATGGTTCTGGGTTCATTCCCACTGCGTGGCACCTTGGGCAAGTGTCTTCTACTATATCCTCAGGCTGACCAAAGCTTTGTGAGTGGATTTGCTAGACAGAAACTGAAAGAAGCCTGTCGTATATATGTATATATATATATATATATATATATGTATATGTGTGTATATGTTTGTGTGTCTGCATTTGTCCCCCCAACATCACTTGACAACCGATGGTGGTATGTTTACGTCCTTGTGACTTAGCAGTTTGGCAAAAGAGACCGATAGAACAAGTAATAGGTTTCCAAAGAATAAGTCCTGGGGTCAATTTGGTCCACTAAAGGCGGTGCTCCAGCATGGACGCAGTCAAATGACTGAAACAAGTAAAAGAGAGAAAGGGTGTGTGTGTTGAAGAAACGTGTAATTCATCCTTCGACATTGTCTACAACTCTATACCTGTCTTGATACTGATTTGAAATTTTTGCACAGGGCCAGCAATTCCAAGGGAGGGGTTAAATCATTTACATCAACCTCAGTCCTCAACTGCTTCTTATTTTATCGACCCCGATAAGATGAAAGACAAGGTCAACCTTGACAGAAATTGAACTTAGAATGTAAAGACAGACAAAATGCTACGAAGCATTTAGCCAGGCATGCTAACGATTCTGCCAGCTCACCACTTTTATGCATGTAATTAATATATTATCTTCTCCTCTCTTAAAGCAGTGACTGGCAGAGTCGTTACTGTGCTGTTCGAAAGGCTTAGCAGCATTTCATCTGTCTTTACATTCTGAGTTCAATTTTTGCCAAGGTTGTCTTTGCCTTTCATCCGTTTGGGGGTTGGGGTCAATGAAAAATAAGTACCAGATGAGCAGTGGGGCCAATGTAATCAACTTACCCCTGCATTGAAATCGCTGGCCTTGTGCCAAAATCTGAAACGAACATTATCTGCTACTCTTCAAAAGCAGCAAGCTGGAAGAATCGTTACCATGTTGCTCACAGTGCCCAGCAGCATATCATGTTCTGTATTTAAGAGATGAAGAATTATGTACATTATTTACATTTGACAGATATTTGTCCTCATCTTGTCTGTTAACACGACGTTTCAGCTGATCTACCCTCTAGCCTTTATCAACGCCCGTGGGCATATGGTGTAGTGGTTAAGAGCACAGGCTACTAACCCCAAGATTCCGAGTTCAATTTCAAGCAGTGACCTGAATAATAATAATAATAATAATAATAATAATAATAATAATAATGTCGAAAAATACCTTAGGAATGAGAACCCAGGTTCGAAATTTCCCCAAGACACCAGATGAAGGCTGGAGGGTATATCAGCTGAAATGTTGTGTTAACAACAAACAAGATGCGTACAAATATCCATCAAGGTTGACTTGCCTATCATCCGTTAGAAGGTAGATGAAATAAGTACCAGTTGATTGCTGGTTTGATGTAATCGACTATCTCTCTACTGTTAACAATGTTTGCTTTATATATATATATATATATATATATATATATATGGAAAAATGAATAGGAATGGCTTTTGTGATAGTCTTTCCACTTTAATAATTAGATGTTTTGTGTAAAGTTATAAACATCTAATTATTAAAGTGGAAAAATTATCAGAAAATCCATTTCTACTCATTTTTCCAATCATATAATACTGTACCAAGGATTTTCTATTTCTTATTCTACAACACACACACACACACACACACACCACACACACACACACACATATATATATGCATACAACTGTTAATATTGTGCTTTCTTCCATTACAGCTTGCCAGCATCAAAAGGACGGCAGCCATGGAAACATCTATGGAAACCTGTACAATAAAGAAACAGAAAGCACCCAAAAAGAAGAAGAAGAAAGATCCAAATGAACCACAGAAGTAAGTTCTTGTTAAATTTCTGGTTCTAAACAGTCTGTCTCCCATGTTTGTTGTTGTTTGACTTTTGATCAGCACTGAGCAAGGTCATCCTAACATTATTTTTGTTGTTTTACTGTATTATTTTCAAGCACTATTCAGCGTGTTCTTCCATTTTTGTCTCTTTTCTTTTTAACTTAGTAGGATATTAGATGTTATTTAAGGGTGATTTAGTTTCTATTTCTTACAAATCAATTAACTTATCTCTGAGGTAGCAAACCTCTTGCTCACATTCAATTTTAAAACTGCCCACTGACAAATTTTTTAAAGTTGTATACTTATAGTTGTAGCCACAATTTGGAACATTTTAAAAAACTAAAATTGTTATGTCCAATATATGCTCTGGCCAAATATAACTTCATGAATTTAGCATTAAAATTCTAATTTTTAGAACTGTAATCCAAACTTTTGGCTAAGTAATAACATATTGCAAATTAAATTTAACTGAGGGCATTTAATATGAAAATTTTAATTTTGAGACCTATGTTTCAAACTTTTGGCCATGACTGTATGTATTTGTAAAGATGAAGAAGCTGTAGAAACTCTGCCAGATCAGATTGGAGCATGGTCCAGCATCTGGTTCGCCAGTCCTCAGTCAAATCGTCCAATCCATGCTAGCATGGAAAGCGGATGTTAAACAATGATGATGATGATTCATTATCTTTCTCATATCCACTTATACACTAGGAATTCATTCTTGCTACTAAACAGTCCCACCCTTGACATAGAGAAGCTCTCGTTAGTTTGTGAGTGACAGCTGTAGTAATTTTTGTGGTTAGTATTAGCTAGGTCAACCCTGTTAACTTGACTGCGAGAGTTTCAGTGATAGGTGACGAGATTTTTAAAACCGGCTGGGTAAGATAAACTGCAAATCGCAATGAAAGATAAACTGCAAGTGCCTAATGAAAATAACCTTGAATTTTTGTTAGTAGTAGGCCATGTGTCAGTATCAATTTTGTTATCTGGTTTGCTCTGTAGAGATTAAAGGATTGTCAATGATGTCAGTGGTGGTGGTCATAGAATTAGATAAGGTCAGTTTATGAGTCAAGACTCATAATATCACACTGTACGCTGTTGACAACACAACATTTTAGACTTAATGTTCTTATTGATATTTCAGCAGGATGGTCAGGTAGTTTGCATGATCTTTAGTTCTTTTCGTTTGTTCTCCCCTATCATAACCAAGACCATGCCACAGCACAGCTGTATACTTTTTTCGTTTTTATGGTGGCCTTCAATAATTTATTCTCTAAATTATTCTGTAATTCTACACCTGTGTCAACCACTGTACAAAACTGCACATTTACTTAACAATTCTCTTATCACTACTTTGGCAAACACTGTAAAATCTATGCTTCCAGATGAGGTCATAAAACACAAACATGTCTGGAGTTAACTCTCATATTTGCCAAAATAATTAAAGCAATGACTGGATCTTCCTTTTCCCTTCAGGTCTCTCTTGGTTCATTCTAACAATTTCCTATGTGAGTTCTTTCTTTTTGTATGTGTATATATATATATATATGTATGTATGTATTATACACACACATACTCTTTTTAATATTGGTTTGGAGAAACTATAAGATGTGTCAGATTTTCTTTTCTAAGAAGCTTCTCTGTCTTTCACCCTTTATGCCTCAATATTGGTATTCTGATCAATACTAAATTATCCCTTAACCACCTTTCAGTTTCATTTACTTGGATATCCATTCCTCTATACACCCACACTAACTAATCCCCTTCCCCTTGCTTGTTATCCCTCTCCCTCATATATGTGTCTATGTACATAAGTGTGCTAGTTATTCATTACTCCTTTATATCTGTAAGAATGAGAAAACAGTACCCCCAGCTAAATTTAGCCAAACATCCCAAATATACGACATGCACTCATGTGTACGCCAGCACACATACACACACACAATTACGTATTCTTCTACACACTCCAACATTTACATGCACACTGTTATATTTGTATGTACACACACACACACACACACACTTTATTCACATACTTAAAGAAAGTCCTACATTTTTACATACAACACACATGTACATACACATTCATATTTACATACAAGTGCATTCACATGTGCACACAAAGTATGCTTGTGTTTGTTTTAGTGTTGTAAGATGTTGCGTCACAGGAAGAACATTTATATTTTAGTTCCTGGACACACTGTGCCTCAGGAAAGTACATCATTGTACAAAATATATTGAAATGCTTACATCTGTTCATGTATTCATCGTCTTTATTATCATGTTAGGGAAGCCAATGTGCAAACCTCTAACTGAATACCCAACCTTCCTAAAATTTCCCTCAACACCCCACATCTCAGTAGGAGAGGAAACATTAGGTAGTATAGTCCTTAACTCCTATAACAAATGTGGGTGGTCATGACTGGAAAGGATTTTAATCTTAGGTCTGTTCAATTAGAATTGACTGGGGTGGGGTGTAAACAATAATGGCATTATGCTAGATTTGAGAAATTGTTATTATTAATATTAATCAAATTCTGCTGATGTCCACTTTATCTTTCATCCTTTCGGGGTCAGTATATCAAGCACCAGATGTAATTGACTTACCTCCTCCCCTAAAATTTCAGACTGTATGCCTTTAATAGCAACCATTATGAATATTATTGGAGTGCTGAACTAAACAAAAAAGCATTGTGATATTTATAGTTGTATATTACCTTAAAATTTTGAGTTCAAATCCTAGTGTGGTTTACTTAATATTTCCATGTCTTTATTCCTTGCACCATCACGTCAAGGAATGATTCTAGCCTGTGGTGACTTCTTTGACAAATACTAATCATGGAACTCAGAACATATACTGCAAGGCATTTTGTTTAATGCTCTCTAATGATTCTGGCAATTTCCTTCCTTCATTACTAATACAGTGACATCAAATTGACCAACTGTTCCTGCACTCAAAATTTCAGGCCTCGCACAAATGTTAGAAATCAGTATTCTCAAGTTCGGATCTCATTAAAGTAGACAGAATGAGTACCAGTAATATACTAGATTGATTCAGTTGACCCTGTCTCCAATAAAAGTGTGGACTTGTAGCATTGTCAGAAAATCATTGTTTTCAGGCTAGTGGGTTAGCAGAAATGGTAAGGTCCTAGACTATTTCTTGTTTTCAGTTATTCCATAATTTCATATACTGTTGAGATCAGCTTGGCCTTTTCACCTTTCTGAGAAGGCAAATGCCTTCTACAGTAGACCAGGGTTGTATAAGAAGGCATTTGCCCAAGATGCTATACAGTGGGACTGAACCCGAAACCACATGGTTAGGAATTACACAGCCACAAACTGGTGGGTGGGGAGGATTTGGGAAGAAACAGGAAAAATGGAAATCAGTACATAAGAGTACATATATATATATATATATAGTACTCAAGAATACAGAATTTTGAAATTCTCAGCCCTTAATTACTTATGTAACTTTAGAATCAGTTTTTATACACATACACGCATGCACATGTAGATACACACACACACACAGACATGCTCTCACAGACACACACATACATAGACGCATGCACACTCATGCATATTTTCTAACAACTGTGTCCTCTTCTCATCAACACTTAAGCAATTCTGAAATAACACAGATTGCTCTAACTCTGCAAACCCACCGACACCGCCAGCACCAAACTCAACCACATGTATGGTTATGTATTATGCGAGTCTGTGTAAATGAGTAATGCTGAATATTTTGTGTCCATGATGTGTGTGCGGTGTGTAATATGTAGAATTAATATTATAAGATGTGTGTGTATATATACACTAGTGTGCACATACATGTGTATTTATATGCATGTGTGTTTGTGGAAGTTTCTTTTCTCCTCTATTGTATTGATTTCACATTGTTTCTCCTTATTATTTCATTAAACTCAGATCTAATTCAAATCAACTAATTTTGTAAGTGACTTTCACTTGCACCTCTCCCACTCTCTCTCTCTTTCTCTCTATCTATCTATCTATTTCTAGCTTTCTATCTCTCCCATGCCTGTCTCTCTTTCTCTCTCTCATTTCTGTACCATCCTACTGCCAAACAAATCCCTCCTACATTTATTACCATTCCTCATTTTCGTTGCCATTATTGTGGTAGTCAGAGGCAGCACCTCCACCATTACAGTCATCCACATCACTAGCAGCGGCGGCAGCAACAGCAGCAGCAGCAGTTCCATCTGGCATATGTTTTCCTTCTAAAATGAAAGAACAAAACGAAGAAGAAAGACCGAGAGAAAGAGAAAGAAGAAAAGAGGTGTAGGGATGTTTATCTCCATGTTTTCTGAATGACTGTATGCTTTAATTTGCAGTAGCATTATTGTTCTACCAAAATGTAGGTGTGTGTGTATGGGGGAGGTGTGCTGTGTTTTCTACTGAAATGCATGCGTGCATAGACATGTTTTATGCTAGTGAACAACAGTAGTGCCTCCAGTGCACTAGAATTCTTAGCCTAGCTGCACCGTTGAGCAAATCTGTAGTGTTGCTTTGTGTTTTTCTATTTGCAGGCCTGTATCAGCCTATGCCTTGTTTTTCCGTGATACCCAAGCAGCCATCAAAGGTCAGAACCCCAATGCCAGTTTTGGAGAAGTCTCCAAAATTGTTGCTTCCATGTGGGATGGACTTGACCCTGAACACAAAAGTGTAAGTAGATTATTTTTATTATTTTTTTTTTTTTTTAAGGCAATGAACTGGCAGACTCTTCAGCATGCCAGACGGCATTTTGTCTGTCTTTACATTCTGAGTTCAAATTCCGCCGGGGTCTACTTTGCCTTTTATCTTTTCAGGGTCGGTTGATGTGATCGACTGCCCCCCCCTCCCCACAAAATCCAGGCATCATGCCTATAGTAGAAAGGATTATTATTATTATTATCATGGTGGCAGCAAGCTGGTAGAATCATTAACTCACTGGACAAAATGCTTCAGAGCATTTCATTTGACTTTACATTCTGAGATCTAATTCCGCCAAAATCAACTTTGCCTGTCATCCCATCGAGATTGGTAAAAATAAGTACCAGTTGAACATTGGGGTTAATTTCATTGACTAGTCATCTCCTCCTCCAAAATTTCAGGTTTTGTGCCTATCGGAGAATGGATTATTATTATTATTGAAATCTGTAGTTGAGCTGGCAGAATCGTTAGCTAGTCAGACAAAATACTTAGTTACATTTCTTCCAACACTATATTCTAAGGTCAACTTTACTTTTCATCCTTTTGGGGTCGATAAAAATAAGAGTACTAGTTAAATACTAGGGTCAGTGTAATCACCTTATCACTCTTCAAAAATTGCTAGCCTTGTGCTAAAATTTGAAACCATTCTTCTTCTTATTATTATTATTATTACTATTATTAAGGCAGTGAGCTGGCAGAATCGTTAGCACACCAAGCAAAATGCTTTGTGGCATTTTGTCCATCTTTATTTTCTGAGTTCAAATTCCACCAAGGTTGACTTTGCCTTTCAACCTTTCAGAGTCGATAAATGAAGTACCAGCGAAACACTAGGGTTAATGTAACTGACTTATCTCCTCCCACAAAGTTGCTGGCCTTGTGCCAAACTTTGAAATCCTTATTGTTGTTGGTATTATCATTATTATTATTATTGTTTGTGTTGTCAAGAGTGATAGAATGTTGGAAAATGTAGTTGTAGCAGCAGCAGCTGTTGTAATTTATAATTCTATTTATTCCCACATACTTGAAACTCGGCAAAAAGAACCACATTAGCAGAAGCAGTAACAGCAGCGACAGTTTATCTGGACATAAACTGGCACCATATGGTCAAGACTGATATTTCTTGAACAATTTCTTTATTGTTGTTACTGCTCTTACTAGAAACCCCATTTCTTTTTATTCCAATATTATTCCTATTAGCACAGCACTACTACTACTACTACTACTACTACTACTACCACCACCACTATCATCATCATCACATCTAATGGAATACGTGTTTTGGGCTTATCTTTCAGGTGTACAAAAAGAAAACTGAAACTGCCAAAAAGGAGTATCTAAAACAATTAGCAGCATACAAAGCCAGTCTGGTTTCTCAGGTAAGCCAATGTCACCTCACCGAAATGTTTTGTGCCGCTGAAGACAGTGTATGTCATGTCACTGAAGGTAGTGCATGTTATGTATTACTGAAAGTACTGTATGCTTTGAGTTACTCAAGGCTTTGTATGTTGTGTCACTGAAGGCAGTGTGTGCTTTGTGTCACTGAAGGCAGTGTGTGTCTTGTGTCACTGAAGGCACTGTGTGTCTTGTGTCACTGAAGGCAGTGTGTGTCTTGTGTCACTGAAGACAGTGTGTGTCTTGTGTCACTGAAGGCAGTGTGTGTCTTGTGTCACTGAAGGCACTGTGTGTCTTGTGTCACTGAAGGCAGTGTGTGTCTTGTGTCACTGAAGACAGTGTGTGTCTTGTGTCACTGAAGGCAGTGTGTGTCTTGTGTCACTGAAGGCAGTGTGTGTCTTGTGTCACTGAAGACAGTGTGTGTCTTGTGTCACTGAAGGCAGTGTGTGTCTTGTGTCACTAAAAGCAGTGTATGTCTTGTGTCACTGAAGGCAGTGTGTGTCTTGTGTCACTAAAGGCAGTGTGTGCCTTGTGTCACTGAAGGCAGTGTGTATCTTGTGTCACTGAAGGCTGTGTGTGTCTTGTGTCACTGCATGTATGTTGTGTCAGTTAAGGTAGTACATATCTTGTGTCACCGAAGTCGGTGTATGTCTTGTATGACTAAAGGTAGTGTATGTCCTGTGTCACTGAAGGCTGTGTGTATCTTGTGTCACCGAAGGTTGTATATGTTTCGTGTCATTATAGGCAATGTGTATTGTGTCACTGAAGGCAGTGTGAAGGCATGTGGCTTAGTGGTTAGGGTACTCAGCTCTCAATCAAAAGATAGTGTGTTCAATTAGCAGCTGCACATTGTGTTTTTGAGCAAGACACTTTATTTCATTTTGCTCCAGTCCATTCAGCTAACAAAAATGCATTGTACCTATATGTTAAAGGGCCAGCCTTGTCACATTCTGTGGAGTACCCAGCCACTTGCACAAGAATTTCATGAGGAAGACTGTTCCATTGATTGAATCAACTGGAACTCTCATTGTCATAACCAACAGAGTGCCAGAAAGCAGTGTATGTCTTGTATCATAGAATTACAGGTACACTCCATCCATCCAACTGGCTTCCATTCAGTTTCCTTCTACACAATTTCACAACAAGACTTGGGGGCAACTGGAAGTTGTGACAGAGGACACTTACAATGACCCACTGTCAGACAAAAATTGGGGTGCATGGTTCTTGATTGCTTAGAAACTCCTTAATCACTTGGCCTGACACATACACACACTTGTCCTTCAATTGAGATTTAACTCACAAATAGCTGAATAACTTCTAACTTAGTGAAGCTTCAAATTTGAGCAGACTTATTGAATTGAAGCTTTTTATGGACTTAATTGAACACCGTAACTTCTTGTTATAAGAAGAATTAACACTTTAGCATTCAGATTACTCTGTCAAATGCAGTGCTTATTTATTCACATTATTTTTTGAATTAATTATACATTATCTCTTAGCTTTGAGATTTCAATGGTATGACTGTTTATTTTCAGATTAACAATGCAGGGTAGGTGTGAGAGGCAGGACCTGGCCAGTTTGAACAAAAAACAGAAAGAAAGAATATTTAGACTGAAACTGGTCAGATTGAATGCTAAAGAGTTAAATCTCATAAGTCAGCTAAGAAATGCAAACATGACAAAGAAAAATACCACACACAATTTCAAGCCTTTTGTTCCTTATATCATAGTTCTTGCAGAGTAATATACAAAATAAGGGTTCATAGTGAAGTGAATTCATAATATCCTCCAAATGTTTGGAAGTTTGATCTGTACATATTGTTATACCTTCTATCTTTCCAGACTCCAATTGATGACCTCAGTTCAGAAAAATTACAACAAAATCGGTTAATTAATTCAAAGGAATTAATGAGTGTCACGACTACTGGCCCCATGACCAAGGTCAACTCTATTGGTACTTACACGCAAATGACCCCAATGCACTCGGACTCACCTCCTTTACAGCAGATCCCTTACTCTTCCCCACCCCAGCTACCAAACCAAAATGTGGTATCAAATGCCAGTACGGTTACTTCTCCAATACACAACAACTTACAGCAAACCATTGTCAGTCAGGTAAGAGATGGTCTAGTTTCCTTTCTTCTGGCACTCATCATCACTTTTTATCGTTTCATCAATATCACCATCAATGTCAGTATTACTCTCTCTGTCATATCATCACATCATCATTAGCACTAGCAAATCTACCCATCTACGATGGAGGCATAAAATGAGGAGTGGGGTGAGTCATAACAGCAGTATGTATTGAGAAATGTGTAAATAGAGTTGATAGATTACTGGGTGGTGTCTTAGAGTAATCACATGATTGTTGGTGATCCAGCATTCTATTGCAGCTGTGTGACACATGTTTGCGACTGAGTGACACATTACAATTCAGTCCCAAACTGAAATATACTCCAGGTGTCTGTATCATGAATGGTTATGTGGACCATTCCTAATGAAAGCCAGAGCTTCCTGCAATCATTACACAAAAAGTATTAAGAGAAAAAGTGTCATTTAGATATACTTTTATTTTAGTTGTTTACACTATTTTACTCTTATACATTCAAAATTCACAAATTTCCTTATTTAAATTATGAACCATATTCCTTTTGATAATATCAGTATGATTACAAAACTTCTTTGTAGACGATATTTTTTGTTTGGTCAACACTAATTTTCAAATTACTGGAGTCCGCTGCTCTACTCATAGCGACGTAGAATTGGCTGTGTGTAAAAATACACCTACATGATCTAATGTCTGGCCCTGTACCTTGTTTACTGTGAATACATGAGCGGAATCTTTAGGATTGCAAGAAGTCAAACTAAGACTTGCCTCTCACTGTTCTATGAAAATAATGTTTGGATGTTCTGGTGCCATAGGTTATTTTGATTGACAAAACTGAGTTGTAAACAACAGCCACTTTGATTAGCCATTTCGAATCCTGCTCAAGACTGACACATTTCAATAACCACTAAATAATAACACACTGTATACTGACAAACACTTTTTCCATTTTATTTTCACTGTTAACCGTCCTCGTGACCCCCTTTATATCTACGATGGGGCCACAAACTATATGATGAAACTCCAGTGTTGCTCGTGGTCAGTGAATTTTTTTTTTTAAATGTGGAAAAGTTTATCAATTCAAAAATTGATATCCACAAAATAATCATACTTTCTGATTTTTTAATGCTAAAATCCTTCCTGATGACCGTCTTTGTAATCCTAAAAATATCATAACCATTGGTTTATACATCATCATCATATGTCCTTTTTTAGTGCTGGCATAGCCAGGGGTTACACCAAGCTCCATTGTCTGTTCTGGTATGCTTTTCCTGGGCCATCCACTCCACATAGTATACTGGGTGATTTTTATGTGGCACCAGCATGAGATACAATGACTGTATTTTTAATTTAATGATGCTTGATTTCTAGTGGTTGTCCAAAATTCTCAATCGTTAAATAAGAAAGCTAAAACATGAAAAATAAAATTGAGATTTCTTTTGGAAAATTCCCATCCCAGGATCACAAAATTTTTTGTTTTTTATTCTGGTACGATTTTGTGGTTTGCTGGTATGCCGAGAGAGATCCAGCTCTGTTTCTCATATTTTCTAAGTACAGCTGCCTTTGCTCTCAACTCATGTTCTCTATCTTTCTTATTTTGAAAATACACTTCTCTTTGGTCCTGGCTCATTTGTTCTATCCTTTGCTGATTTCTTTCCCTCCTATGCTGTAGGATACGCTTTCTCACTTCTTGGCTTATTTCGTTTCTTCTCTGTCTCATCCTTGCGCGATTTTGATTTCTTTATTTCCTCCCACTGTTCCTCAGGCAACCATTCTCTCTTTCTACACTGATGCTCTCGTGATGTGTCCCTCATGCGATTATCCACATTTTAAAACTTATTAAAACAGTAAATCTCCAAAATGATTCAGAGTGTTTCTATTGAAAAACATATACGAATGTATTAGACAGTTTTCGTTTAAAAGGTGAAAATATTTCTGAAATACCCACCTAATATGCAAGGACACCGTAATATAGGATACGGTAATTAATTATATTGTAGGAAAGTAAAAAGTAAATGGAAAAAATAGAATTGATATTTTTGATTTTGTTCAGCTCTATGAATTTTCCTTTTTTTTTATGCTTTCATCAATTGCTTGATATAAGAAAAAAGAAATTGGAAAAATCCTGACCAAAACAGAGAAACCCTAACTTAACAAAAAATATAGAAAGAGAAAGTTGTGTTTATTTCTACCATACGATACTTATTATCACTCATAGATTCATATATATGTGTGTGTGTGTCTTTTAGTTTTTAATTACTTATACACATCAACAAATGTGCCAATTGAACAACTCTGTATGGTTAGAAGACCTAAAATGGGTAGAAGACCTAAAACAAATGTGTGTTTGTATGTGTGTGTGTGTGGTTGGGTTTTTAATAACCAGGGGTCAGCTTCAGTTCAATCATAGAAAGGAATTCAAATACCTGTCAGACACTCCCTCTCTCCCTTGCTCGACACACACATCAAATTAAGTATCTTAATTTTCTCATTAAGATCGTTGCTGCTTCAGTGGCTCAGTAGGCAAGGGTGTTGAGATGTAGTAATACAACTCATGGGTGATGGTTTCAAATCTCTTCCAGAAATTACAAGAGATCTAAGCAACAAAATTTCTTTCAACAATTTCTTTCTCTTAAGTGTGACACACACATCAGGTATGTACAGAAAACAAATTGGCATATTATTATTATTAACTGAACTGATCTCTTAAGAGAATACTAGTGTTTTTCTTATGCCAATAGAATTTAGTTCACCACACAACAAGTTTAAAATAAGGAGTATTGTGTCACTTACCTCCTACCCCACCATCTCTCTCTGTATCTCTCTATATTTATATCATTCTCTCGTGTTTTTTTATTTAAAATATATCACCTATTTATGTTTACCCAATGATCCATTGTTCCAGGCGGGTCCACGAGGTATGTGCAGTGCTGGTCCTGGCATGTGTGTACGTAACGGCTGTCAAAATAATGCAATCGACAACCCAGGTTGGGACAGTGAATACTGCAGTAATGAGTGTGTGGTCAGCCATTGTCGGTAAGTTGATCTAATCTGTTTGTATTTATTTTTGCATTTATACACTTTTCAGCTAACATAAGACAGCTGGCCTACCCCAGATTTTAGTTGGGGTTTTTTTAGGGCGAGTGGGGGGTGGGTTCTTTACATGGTTGTGTGATGAAAAAGTTTGCTTTGCAACCACATGGTTTCTAGTTCAATCTCACTGTGCAACACCTTGGGCAAGAATCTTACTATAGCTTTGAGCCAACTAATGATTTGTTTGTGAATTTGGTAGACAGAAACTGTACTGAAGCTCATCATATGTGTGTGTGTATTTATATATATATATATGTATGTATACACATGCACATACATATCTGTATATAGATGTATACACACATACTATGGTCGATTTGTTCAACTAAAACTTTCAAGGTGGTACCCCAGCTTATACCCCAGTCCAATGGCTGAAACAAGTAATGGATAAAAGACACTTGGAAGTAATAAAGTCCAAATCTGGCTTGTTTGTTTGTTTTTTCTTTCTTTGACAATATGATGTTTATAGTTGCAGTATGTTGTTATATGTAGTGAGTTGCTGACCTCTCTGACCTAACTGGAGTATAATGAGAGGGTCTGTTGCTGGTTGGTATATGTGGGTTAGTGACTGTGTTGGTGTGGGCATGTAATATAAATGGATGATGACTGATTTGTTAGTTATCTCACATATGAATGGACAATGGTATCGTTGGCATGACCATATGGTATGAATAGGTGATGAGAGTATATGACCACATGATGTGGATGAACTGTGAGTGTGTTGGTATGGCCAGGTTATGGTAATGGACATTAAATTTATTTGTATGGCTTGGTATGGACATTGGATTATGTTAGTCTAGGCATGCGATATGGATGGATAACAACTTCTGTATTGATGATATCAAAATCATAATTTCTTCAGATTATCTCACCTTTAGATATGAAACATCTTTAACATTTACTTCCCCCGCAAGATCTGCTTGGTCTCCAATCATCGTTGCATGTCTCACATGCCATGCTTCTATAGCCTAATGATTAAGAGTGTTTATTACCTTCTCGTCTCTAAAGATGAAATTAATAGCTCATAAGTTGATAACCTTCTCATTAGCTCATATCAAACTTTTCAATATCTATATATGAGTGGACAAACAGTTGCTGAGCCTGAATGAATTAAGTTTCTGTAAGAAGCCTGCAAAATTTTAGGTGACATGGAGCCAAATTAAATTGTTTTAAAATTCATATATATATATTTTATTATTTATGCGCCCTTTTCAAGCCTAGCCAGGCTCATGGGCCCGGTTTCTATGGCATATGTGTTCCCCCCAGCTGGATGGGACGCCAGTCCATCGCAGCGTTACTCGAGAAACAGGAAGAAAGAGTGAGAGAAGGTTGGGGTGAAAGAGTACAACAGGGGTCGCCACCACCCCCTGCTGGAGCCTCGTGGAGCTTTTAGGTGTTTTGCTCAATAAACATACACAATGCCCAGTCTGGGAATCGAAACCGCAATCCTCCAACTGCGAGTCCGCTGCCCTATCCACTGGGCCATTGCCTTATATTGGGCTTATATATAACCCATGCCAGTATGGAAAACGGATGTTAAATGATGATATATCTATCTTATTATTTTGTTGATGACAATGACAGCATCTTGTTCTAGATACTAAAAGTGCTACCAAATGTTGTGAACTTCAAAATACTGGTTTCCTTTCACATGGCACACAACCTTCAATATAAGTATTCCTAATCAATCAGCACTGCTTGAGTTGACCAGTGGCACAAGAACAATCGATCAAACATATGTGGAAATAAGGTGACCAACATACCATTTTAAGGTTCAAACCTAAAGTTCAGCTTTTTATCAACCTCCTGTTTGTCTTTGTTGGAGGTTTTTTGGTGGTGGTCATGGGGGGGGTGTCAAGACCCACTGGCTAAAAATTATTGGGCCTATTTCAAAGTCTGTAGGATGTTTACTCAGAAAGATTGAGGATGCTATTTTGAGTAGATAGGTGATTATATATTGCTGTGTTCAAAGCACTTCATTTCATACTGCCTTGCAATCATTTTGTCATCTGACATGTAGCATGTCGTGCCACTGTGCCACCATACAGGTAATGTCAGTTTGATAGAGGGAGTGAGCTTATGTGAAGACAAACATTTGATCTCTATTCACCAATCATCCATGTGGTTGTTAAGCAAAAAATTGCAGGATCTTCATATGTCATCTAATAACAGGAAAGTCCATTGTTTGTATGTGTGTGTGTGTGCGTATGTATTCTGTATGGTTGGAAACAAACAGGTGATAGTTATAGTAAAGGTGTACCAACCAGTCTAGCTAACTGGCCAATGTATGATAATGCATGCAATCTTTTTTTGCTTAAGTTTGTCAAAAGAAGAAGGAGCCAGGATTGTAGAAATATCTATATATATGTATGTTGTATGTTCACTGTTGCAAGCATTCAGGCTGGGCATCAAATATATAGATATTTCCACAATCCTGGCTCCTTCCTCTTTTAACCAATTTAAACAAAAAAAAAGATTGCATGCTTTATCATACATTGGCCAGTTAGCTAGACTTGTTGGTACACCTTTACTACAACTATCACCTGTTTGTTTCCAACCATACAGAATTGTGACATCATAATCTGATAAGGGATAGAGACAGTTTGCATTAATATCAAGCTGTTGGGCTGACTATAATATTCATAGATATTATCCTACATATTCACTTTCATTTCAGAAAGTTCATAGTATGCATTAACCTCACGACCACCAACTTCTGTAAACCTTTGTGTTTTCTTCATACTTCACTCTAAAAAAAATAAACCTGTACATTATTTTTTAATGGCTTTGTTTTGTCTTTTTTTTTTTCTGTTTATAACTTTTTATTGAAATTTTAAGTTTCTTTATTACTTTCTGGCATTTTAATTTGCTTTAGTTTTGCTTATTTTCATATTCTTCTAATATGAATTATTCAGCTAAAGCAGAACCATTTCTTTTAACAATAAAACTGTCACGTTCATTTGTTTTCATTTGTTCATGTGTTTATTGAGCTTATTCTTTTTTCTTGTCATTTTTCATACATGTGTGTTTTCATATATATATATATATATGAATCACAGTGATACTTCCATGCCTTAGTGTTTTCTGTCCACACCTATAAAATGTGTATGTGTGTAGTGACATCTCCACACATCACTGATGTCTTTGTTTACACTTGCATCGCATTACACTTTTTTAACTTACTGTATTTATTCAATGTCAGTACAATATTCAATTCTTTTTCAACTTCTCTCTTCTATTTATACCCCTTCTCTCTCTCCCCTCCTTCCCACCTCCTCATCTTCAAATCAGACCTCCCACTCTCTAATCTATTCGCCCCCCCCCCCCGCTCCCTTTCTCTCCCACTTCCATTTCTTTCCAACTTCCTCCTTGTGTGCTATGTCTTGTCTCTTTATATAATCTTTTGCAATCTCTTTACAATTTTCAGCTGTTTATTATCCTTTCGGGTAGGGGCGATTAAATAAGTACCAGTTGCACTCTGGGACAATTTAATTGACTAGTCCCCCACCCCCCAAAATTTCAGGCTCTGTGCTTATAGTAGAAATTATCATTATTATTATTATTATTATATTATTATTATTATTATATTATTATTATTAGGCAGACAAAATGCTTTGTGGCATTTCTTCCAGTTCTTTGCGTTCTGAGTTCAAATGTCAGCTAGGTCAACTTTGCCTTTCATCCTTTCAGGGTCGATAAATTAAGTGAAACACTAGTATTGATGTAATCGATTTATCCCCTTCCCCTAAATGGCTGCCCTTGTGGCAAAATCTGAAAACATTATTATTATTATTGAGGCAGTGGATTGGCAAAAAAGTTATCATATTGGACTAAATACCTTGCGATTTCATACGTTTTGCTCTGCTTTTTTTATGTCCTGAGTTCCTGAGTCGTCACAACCAACTTTCCATCCCTCCAGAATTAATAAAATACAGTACTAATTGAGAACTGGGGTTGATGGAATCAACTAGCCCCTTCTCCCCAAAATTTCAGGCCTTGTGCTTTTAGTAGAAAGGATGATGATTATTATTATTATTATTATATTTTTAATGACAATGAATTGGCACAGTTGTTAAAGCATCACACAAAATATCTTGTGGTATTTCTTTTGCCTCTTTGTATTTTGAGTTCAAATATTGTCACGGCCGACTTTGCTTTTTTTTTCATCATTCTGTTAAACCAAGAAAATAAAGTACTAGTGACAAGTGGGTCAATTTAATCAGTTACACACACACACACACACACACACACACACACACATGATTTCTGGTCTTGTGCTTATGTTAGAAATGGTGGCAGAATTGTCAGCATGCTGAACAAAATGCTTAGTGGCATTTCGTTTGTCTTTATGTTCTGAGTTCAGCCAAAGTTGACTTCACCATACATTCTTTTGTGGGGCTCATAAAATAAATATCAGTTGAGCACTAGAGTCAATACAATCAACAAACACCTTCCTACAAAAATTTGAGTCCTTTTCACCTATAGTAGAAAGTATTATCATTTTTTTTTTTTTTGTATTTGGAAATTGTTCTAATTTACTTTTAATATTTCACAAATTATTGCTAAATTATTTTCTCTGCTGTTACCAAATGCACAAACAAATTCTATTTTATGTTTACTTTTTATTTATTTATTTATTTGCTTTTGTTCCTAAAAAGAAAATGAAAGCAATCTTAACAACATAACCACAACTCTGACATTAACTACTACCACTCTTGCTTTTACTGCACACACTGTCCCTTTTTCTCTCCACTCCACCCACTTCTTCCTGTTGCTAATTGTGATAGTTTGTTGATTAAAAGTGGGCGTTTTTCTCTTTTGTTTGTTCACTTTCACTTTGTTTCTTAACCCTTTTTACATCATCCTGTCTGGTTCTATGATAAAAACAGTCATATTTTAAAGTAATCATAGGCAAATTGTGGGCCTAAGGGACCTTCTGAATGGCATGCCTATCAAAAAATTACCTTGAATTTTTTTAGCTATGCAGCCCACCTGATAATGAGTTATGTTTCACATGGCCCACTTCTTGAAAGAAGATGCCTGCACCTGTTAAAACCATCCATGCCACATACGCATGTAAACATGTTTTATCTATAACTATGAAATCCTATATGGACAGTTAAAAGAGACACATAATTCCCCCTGGGATTTTACATCTGCCTTGAGCAATGCATATATGCATCACTAGGATTTCATAATTATGGATAAGAGATGCTTAGTGTTTGTGGCATGAAAAGTGTTAAAATATTCATACTGAAATTAAAAGCTTTCAGTTTAATTAAGTAGTCAGTCATTTTTCTAAATATCATCTTAGTTACATCAGTTAGTTAGTTTACTGAAATTCCTGCCAAATTCCTAATTATTTTCAAAAAATATATAAACAATGTATTTCAATTTGAAGCTTAATCATAAAAGGATTAACCACACCACATTTACTTACGTGCTCTGTTTGTTTGTTTCTTTCTCTCTCTGTCTATATATTTCTCTCTCTCTCTCTACATTCTTCTAACTCTGACTGTTTGCTCTCTTTAATTAATAATTTGTTTCTTGCCTCTAAAGTCTGATTGCTACTGATTAACACACTGTACGTTCACTGACAACTCCTTTATTTGTAGAGTCGGCTTGTGCAGTCAAACAGTCCAAATCGGACGACCCTGCTGCCTCAGTGTCAAACAGCAAAGGTAACCCTGTGAACATCCGTTTTAGTGATTCGTCACTGTCCACTGTTGCAATAGTTTAAACATATCTTATCTATCTATGTATGTATATACGTATGTATGTGTGTGTATCATCATAATCACTTCACGTCTGCTTTTCCATGCTTTGCATGGGTCAGACAAAATTCGCTGAGGCAGGTTATTCTACAGCCAGATACCACTCCTGCTGCCAACCCTCGCCTATTTCCAAGCTAGGAAATACTTCCTCATGGCCAGATATGTTTCTCATGGAAGACTAGAAATAAACATCATCATTTGTATCATGATGATGTTTATTTACAACCATAATGTAATTTCAAGACAAGGGTACACAAAAACACACACACAAATACATATACATGCATACATATATACATATACAATAGACTTCTTTCAGTTTCCGTCGACCAAATCCTCTCACATGGCTTTGGTCAGCCCAGGGTTATAGTAGAAGACACTTGCCCAAGGTGCCGCACAGTGGAACATAAAACCAACACTACATAGAAACAAGCTTCTCAACTGCACAGCTATACCTACATGTATCTGTATGTATGTGCTTATATATATATATACCCACATATTTGAAAATACAAGTGTACTGATAAACACTTGTGAATGGGAATGCATATGGTTTGGCTGTGTGTTTATTGTAGTAGGTTAAGTTATGTATTGAGTATGGCTGGCTGTACGAAAAGCTTTTGGTATCTAGGTTTGAAACTCTAATCACCATGACACATGTATGCACTAACACATATATATACACGCTTACAGTGTGTTTATGTTATGTTGGTGCACAGAATAATACTGGGCTGATTGCTTATTTTAAGAATTGCAAACTTTTAGATAATTGTCAGATAGTTGTTTCATCTAACTGTGTCCATGCATGTATGTATGCATGTGTATGCATGCATGCTACAATGTCGCTGTTGCCACTAGTCTTCATTTCGGTTGCATTGTTTTTGAGTTTGATGTAGGAAAAAGTTTGAATTTGATGATGCTGACCATGCTATAAGTGTAGTGAAATGGTTCATCACAATCTTATTTTCGTATATATATATAGGGTGCGGTGAATAAACTGTCGTCTAAATTACGCAAAAAGGAAAATAACACTGACATGTTAACAGATATATTTACTGAAATTACATAAAAATATCTTGAAATACTAAAGAGTAAATTTATTTAATAAAATCACCATCGGCTTCAACCATGGCCTCCAGACAATTTCAGAATTTCCTACAACTCTTCTGGATGGTTCCCTTGTTTAAGTTGGTGAATGCTGCCATTCAGTTCATCTTTGGTGTTACAGGGAGTTTTGTTGGTCTTTTGCTCAACTGCGCCCCACACCTAATAATCAAGGTGGAGTGCAGTCTGGTGAGTTAGGTCACCAGATGCTAGGGGTGATGTAGTAGCAGAAATTGTCTGGCTGGCTTCTGCTTGTGTGGCATGGTGCAGTGTCCTGTTGCCAGAGATAGGGTCTTCCAGTAACCACCCTCAAGGCAGCGCTACTTCCTCCAGGCACTTGATGCAGGCCTCCATGTTGAGTCTGAGGCTGGTGGGAAGATGAATGGAGGCATAACATCGCTATCACTAGTGATCACCCAAAGATTATGATGTTGACTGGATGTTTGATTTTTATCACTCTCAGTACATGATTTTGGGACACAGCAGGCCAACAGTTCTGTGTGTTCACCATCTAATCCTGGCAGAAGTTTTTCTCGTCTGAGAAAAAACTAAAGCATGTTTGCTTGGCGGGCCTGCTTGAGTTTATTAAAAAGCTTCATGGCACGGTCTTTCCTTTTGTCTTTGATGACTTGGGATAAAAAGTGGCCTTTTCTCATCTTGTATGAGAAATACCAAATGTCTTCATGCACTACCTTCCTGATAAGAAACTCAGACACTCCCATGTCCCTTGCAATGGACCTGATTGACTTAGAGGGATCATTGTCATCAATGGCCTGAATCTCACCAACAAATTCAGTTCTTTTCTTATCAAAGTGAGTTTTCCAAGCTGCCATACCTTCATAATCACCATTAGACTCATCCAACTCTTTCCAAATCTGCAGCACTGTCTTCAGATTGACACCCTAAAACTGAAATGTTCATATTGGAGCTTCTGGCACAAATGCCAAGCAGTACAGCATATCGTTTCCAAATTTCTGCCAGAGTGAATTGCATCATGGTGGTGTTTTTCTCACAGACAGTGCTCAGCTGACCCTAATATACTGTGTAGTTGACAAAATCCCAAAACAAACAATCTACATGTGCAAAATTAAAAATATGAAATGGCGACAATTTACCCATCACACCCTGTATATATATATATATATATATATATATATATATATATATATTATATATATATATATAGTGATACAATCAGGAATAATAGAACTCAAAACATGAGTTATATGTGTATTGTTTTATTGATATTTAGCAGAAGCAACAGAGTGACTCAGTCACTGAGAGTTTTCATGCATTGGCATTTATCAAAAGTTTTGATAAATGCCATTGCACGAAATTCTTGGCCTTTGGGTCACTCTGTGGCTTTTGCTAAATATTAATAGATATATTATATAGTCTGAATTTTTGTGATGAGGAATTATTTCACTCTAATACATTTTGGCTAGTGTTGTCATCGTGGTGGCTATGGTCATAGAATTGTATCCTCCAGCCTTCTCTATACTGAAGGTATTTGTCATATTCAGTAACTTTGTAAATTTCAAAGTGGATATTAAATTTATGGGTATAGATTGTTCTTATTCTTTTCTCCCATACCCAGGGATGTTCCTGTTTTAGTTTTTCTCCTAATACTGGAACAGACCAGAGAATGTGATCTATCTGTACTCATAGATTTAAAGCTCAAAGAATGTTACTGAACACAACAGGTACCTGAAGAAGGTGAGAGACATTGACTGTAACAGCCAAGATGCTTGGTATTTGGCTGAAATTATAGTATGTCTTATTCCAGTTCTAGAACTCCATTCTGCTCTTCATGCTACTGCTTTTTGGAATGCTTTGTTGGAATGCTTATTTTGTAACAGAAAACAAGGAATTTTTTTCTTTTTTTTTCCTTCCATTCTTGTATTTTCTATTTGGCTATCTGGGCTGTTTTGCTATCTAAGGGCTGTTTATGTGTTGTCAACTGTTGTAGAAGATAGTACTTTGGTATGTTCTCAGTTCTTTCTTATAAGTAGCTAGTTTCTTAATTTTTCCTTTGATCATGTGTTTGCTGTATTTTATTGTTTTGTTTTTTTTTAATGCTATTTTGTATCTTCTCTGTCCTATCTATATCTTCTTAATCACCCTCATCACTTTTACCACATCTACCTCTTATGTGTCACTCCCATCTCTTTCTTACTCCATTATCTCTTCTTTTCAATACTCATCTTTTCGCTCCGCCAATTTCTTTTTTGCCTCTCATATTTGCTCAGAAATCAACCTGTTTTTAATTCTTCTTCATTCTCTCTCTCTCTCTCTCTCTCTCTCTCTCTCTCTCTCTCTCTCTCACATGACAGAAAATTAAATATATAAATTCTATGCATTTTTTTTCCTTTATAATTCCTTAATTTCAAATTCCAATTTCTACCCTCCCACCAAATATTATAAAGATATAATTATCTCCCTTGTAATGCTAGCAACCACTTAGGGAACCATATGTGTTTGACACTGTTAGGTATAAGTTTGTCTGTTCTCTTTCTAACTCTCACCTCTACTCATTTTTGTCCCATTCTGTTCTCTTGTTGGTTATTTCAGCCTTCATACTCTCCCATGCTCGTACTTGTTTTGCTGACCACATTCATTTTCCTGTTGCTTTGGTTATTTTTCTCTTTTATCTTTTACTTGTTTCAATCTTTGAACTGCGACCATGTTGGGGCAACACCTTGAAGACTTTAGTCAAACAAATCAACCCCAGTGCTTTTTTTTTCTTTTTAAGCCTGGTATTTATTCTATCAGTCTCTTTTTGCCAAACTACTAGGTTACATACAAGGATGTAAACAAACCAATGCTGGTTGTCAAGCTGTGGCAGGGGACAAATACAAAGACACACACACATATGTATACAAGAGGCTTCTTTCAGTTACCATCTACTAAATTCACTCACAAGACCTTGGCAGGGGCAAGGCTTTAGTAAAAGATACTTGCCCAAGGTGCTGCACAGTGGGTATGAACCCAAGACCACATGATTGGGAAGCAAGCTTCTTACCACACACCCACACCTGGCAGGATTAGCTATAATAAGTTACGATGGCTTGAATATCAGCAGAGAGCAATGCTAGAGACTGTTTTCTTGTTTGGTAGAAATCGCTGTGGATATCTTTTCGCAGTCTTCTCTTTTTAACCAAATTTTTGTTTCTACTGTTGTTGATTCGTCTTATTGTTTCCCCACTGCTACTCTTACTCCTACCACCATCACTCCACTTGCTTTGCAATTTTCCACCTTTGCTACCTGTACACTAATTGATTAACACACCTCTAACCAGCTCTGCTCTCATTCGCCATATATATATACACGTTTTTCTACATCTTTTTCCTTTTATAATTTTCACTGTTTGTCTCTATTTCTTAAAATATGTCTCTTCCTTTCACTCTCTCTACATACATACATACATATATGCACGCACATATATTGTTTTACCTTTTTACTTCTTTCAATCATTGAACTGTAACCATGCTGGGGCACCACCTTGAGGGGTCTAGTTGAACATATCAACCCCAGTACTTCTTTTTTTTCTGAAAGCCTGGTACTTATTCTGCCAGGATATTTGGATGTAAACTCTCAAACACTGGTGGGGGACAGACACACACATACACATATATATGTATACAATGAGCTTCTTTCAGTTTCCATCTAACAAATCTAAAATCTACTCACAAGGCTTTGATCAGCATGGGCCTATTGTAGAAGTTAATTACTCAAGATGCTACACAGTGGGACTGAACCCAGAACTGTGTGGTTGAAAACCAAGCTTCTCAGTACACAGCCACGCCTTCCACTCTTTTGCATCTCTCTCTCCCTCCATTTTAAACATGTTCTCTCTTTCTCTCCTTCCCCTGCTATCTCAATACCTCAGTTTCATCCAGTTAAGCCATCATCAAACAGTTTGATAATGGCTTAACTGATCAGACTTAAAAGTTACTGTCAACAACATTCATGTATAAGAATTAAAAATATGTATATATGAGCCAGGTTATGTATATATTCTTATATAACAGTAATTACTTTGCAGCTGGAACACTGGGCCACAAATTCTAGCATGGTGGGTATGCTAGTGTTGTCAGTTGAATTGATCCTAGTTTATGGTTGGTGATCACTTTTGGGACTTCCAGAGCAGGAGTTCTCAACCATTTTTCATTTATGAACCCTTTCAATTACTATTTTATTCTGGTGAGCCCCCATAGCCATTCAACATTTAAAAACTAGTTTTATAGATACCTCTTTCAAAACTCCTATTTTGTTTGTCATACATTAACTTGTGTAGGCTGAACTTTGTAAAATGTTAGAGAAAAAACCCAGCTGCTTCTTGTAATACATACATCTAATGTTCTCAGGGACCCTTAACCTTTTAGCATTTAAACCAGTCACATCCGGCTGAAATATTCCACCTGTTTTATGTTCAAACTGGCCAGATATAATTCCTCACACTTATCCTACAATGTCATTCTAAAAATATACAATTACATCATCAAAATCTCAAACCTACAAGGTAACACATGATTAATTCAAAATAATGTTTATAAATAAGCATTACATTTGACAAAATAATCAAAATGCTAAAGGGTTAAACTATTATTGTGCGTCCCCAGTTTACTATTTTGTTGCATGGACCCCAGTTGAGAACCGCTGATGTAGAGGAATGAAATAGTCAACATTGGCTGGATTTAACATTCAGCTAATCTAGTTGACTCTAATACTTAGCGTATGTGCTTATAGGCATAGGAATGGCTGTGTGGTAAGTAGCTTGCTTATGAACCACATGGTTCCAGGTTCAGTCCCACTGCGTAGCACCTTGGGCAAGTGTCTTCTACTAGAGCCTCAGGCCGACCAAAACCTTGTGAGTGGATTTGGTAAATAGAAACTGAAAAAAGCCCGTCGTATATATAAGTATATATGTTTGTGTGTCTGTGTTTGTCCTCCCAACATCGCTTGACAACCAATGCTGGTGTTTACATCCCCGTAACTTAGTGGTTTGGCAAAAGAGACTGATAGAATTAGTACTAGGCTTACAAAGAATAAGTCCTGGGATCGATTTGCTCAACTAAAGGCAGTGCTCCAGCATGGCCGCAGTCAAATAACTGAAACCAGTAAAAGAGAGAGAAGTCTCAATCTCTGATGTTTATCTCAGATAAGGTTCATGGTACATCTAGTCTTTGACTTGATTACAATCCTTCATCAAAGCCAAGTTGCCTGTCGTAGCCTTGAATATCCTTGCAAAATGGAAATGTTGTCATACTTCTTCCACCCACCACTACATTCTTATAAATCTGTCCTCTTGCATTTACATATGTAAATGAATATTTTTGTTCTTCTTGTTCATTTTCTGAGTGAGTCTGGTACCATCATTCTGACTGTCTCTTATCGTTATCATCTCATCCGAAAAGTTCAATGTCCTTCAGTACTTCATCACATGTCTTCCTGGGTCTCCCTCTTCCATGAGTTCCATCCATACACATCACATGACCAAACCAGTGCAGTCTTCTCTCTTGCACACTGCATCTAATTCCTCTTATACCTAACTTCTCTCCCAATACCCTTGCACTCTGTTGCACATGTATACTTACATTACATTGCATACTAACCTCATTCCTATCTATAACAATTTTAAATCCTACAGCAATCACAGTTGTGTCCTGAAGTGGGTGCAAGACATGAAACTATTCAGATTTCAGGTTTCTGTTATAAATGAGCAATTTGTTGTTGTTGTTGTTGTTATAATTGTAGGGTTTTTTTTTTCTCCAATGACTTTATTAATTTCAATTAAATTTACCTGTGTATTTTCTTCTTTATTGCAGAGATGTTTTCACTGGATGGGTCGCGACGAGACAAGCCACAAATTCTTATCCTGTCAAGTAAAATGATCTCTGGCCTCCTAGACCAAGTGACCCCTGCCAGATGGACAGCAACAGTGCAGTTGCTTGCTTATCCCATGGCAGTTTAATAACTTATATGTTAATGTACAATTTCCATACTAATACAAGATCATATATATATTTATATATATATATATATATATATATATATATATATATATATATAGTGTGTGTGTGTATATGTATATATATATAATGGTTTGTGTGTGTATACATGAGAAGCATATAAACATACATAGACAGCACACAGAGATAAATATATTTTATATATAATTATATATCATCATCATCATCATCATTGTTTTAGCATACAATTTTTTATGCTGACATGAATTTATTAGGTCCCAAATACAGTGTAGTGGCAGTTTTCTCAATCCTCCAGCATCTCTTAGGGCCCAACATCTATATATCTAACTTTAACCACTTTTTCTCATATCTTTTATGGGGTCCCCCTACACTATAGTTACGACTGACAGTCCACTTCACACCTACACCCTATAGGTGGTCAACAGTGGCTGTTCCAGTGTATTTGCCTCTCCTATGTACTTTGTTTTTCTATCTTTAATGCCTTTAGCCAGTGAGGGAACATCTATATATCTACAGGGCCGGTCAGCCTATTTGATGGTATAACAGCCAAATCTCTCTCAAATTATTCTCAAATCTTTTTTTTTCTTTCTTTTTTAATATAGAGGGGAAAAAATAGAACAAGGGACATATTTGGAAAAATTTAAATCTGAGATTAATTTAATGGAAAGCTGGGATGGTCATAGCTGGAATGCTATTGACCATAGGTCTACTTAACCAGGTCTAACTTAGGCCGAAACTTTTAATGTCTAGCTACCTTCTCAGCTCATTTGTGAACTGTATATTTCATGCTAGTTATGATGGTACTTGACTCATTTTCTCTCGCTCCTCCACACTTTCCACTTTCAATAACCTAGGTCTCACTAGCTAATGGCAGCGAATAATGTCTCATATTCATCATTCTTTGTATTGAGAAAGAAACTTTTTGATGCCTACAGCTCTCAACTTCCCATGTCTTACTCTAACTACTTGCTTTAGCTACAGCCACCAGTTACTCTAATTAGGTCACCTGAAGAAAAATTATAATACCTTTACCAAGTTAATTGAGCAAATCATGGATGCCATTACATAACCATTTAAAGAGGTAGAATCTTGTTAGTTTTACAGCCCTTTACATTTACTTATTACAAGCTACTGAGTTTATATCTCTCCTCTATATATTGTCTGAAATCTAGCATGTGGCCCTTGGGTACCAATCTGTCGCAAGTATTTGGAATAACTCTTTGATTGATATGAAGATAATTCTGTACCTTGACACACCGCTGCCAAATACAGTAATGTATTGACCAGTAATATTTGTAGCCACTTTAACATGGCTGTCCATTTGAGCGGATTTTACTGTGATTTTTTTAACCCCAAGAGGACATCTCCTCTAGCTGGTTAACAATGGACAGCTGCATCCGATAAAATGTATGTTGTCCTCCTCTCTCATCCCCAGGCACTCTCAGAGATCTTGCTAAAAATAAGTCATTGATACTACCTCTACTTCTAACTAAACCATATAAAGAAGGCTTATATCACTTTGATGGTACTATTCTGTTTAGCTTTTTTTTTTGTACTCTAAAAATTATCTAATTGCCTTTTGCCATCATCATTTGAACCTTTAGACTTTTAAACTCCACATTATTGGTCCAGGTTTTGGAACATTTCTTATAACTCTTCAACAAAACCAGCAAAATGTGGACTTCCTTTGAAATAGATTGTTGTAGAAGTACTTTACTCTCCAGACCACTCTCAGTACATTTTACATTTATTTGGTCATAAGTTCTTCCAACAGAATTTAGGGTTTGTAACACATGTGTGACAGGATCCTCTTTGTATGTTTTTCATACCACATGACAAGTGTTCCAAAACCTTGTCTTAGGTTACAACTTTTCATCCCTCATAAAAGCTTTCTTGCAGTCGAAACTGCAAACTTTGATGCTGTTCCTCTTCTGTCTGTTGAAAATCATTTGTCTTAAGACTGATGCTGTATTTCAGAAACTACAAAGGTAGTGGAACTGGCAGAATTGTTAGCAAGCAATAAGTCAATAAGTACCAGCTGAATACTTGGGTCAGTGTCATTGACTAGGTCCCTCCCACAAAATTTCAGGCTTTGTGCCTCTGGTAGAAAGGATACTTCTGATACTACAATTCAACAACTTCTGCTGTATATATAAAGATAATATTTCAATAACCCATTGTCTATAGAGAAGAATACACAGTTAAGTGGCTGCCATTTTCTAAAAGGGTGTAATGTCCAATGACTCACTTTCTGTTTGGCAGACATTGTTCCAAAGGTAATTGTCAAATGTCCATAAAAAGCAGCCTGACTGATCTCACTTCTGTAACCATTCCAAAATTGACATTACTAGTTTGTTAGGTATGGGACCAGATTACTCAGTGAAAAGAAGTAGATACTCTCCTCCATTTCTTGCTCTGGAAACAGGAGGGCTGAGGTGATGGGCCAGTGTTGTTCTGTTGTATGTGTGCCAGGTTTGAGAGGAGCAGATCACTAAACAGTTAGTAACTAAAGTAGCAACAACTTTTTTTTTGTATCTTGCAACTATTTAAAGACAAGACATCGGCTAGATATTCATGTCGTATAGCTGTGTCTAAAAGATCAATTAATAGGCAAAAACATTGCAGAGGCAAGACAACTAAGATCTGGGAATATGTGGTCAAAATGAGACTTAGATTATTGGATTGACCCACAGAAGAGATGACTTGCAAGCAAGGTTTGTAGAAAACTGCCATTTAGGCATTCCATACTGATTTGCCAGGATAGAAAAGAAGATAACGAATAAATAAAACACGATGATGATGATGATATTAATGATAATGATATTAGAGATGATGATGACCACGATGATGATGATGATGATGATGATGAATTCATTCCTTAACATTTTTATGACTTATTGTTATAACTTCCACTTTAAGGCAGCCTGTACCCATACTGGTGGAGATTGAAAATGCTAACCATTTTTCAAATAAGTAGGAATTAATGAACAACACAAGAACAACTAGAAACACAATTATTTGATTGAACCTGTGTTCCTTCAGTTGTTAGTCACTTGAAATGTCTCAGAACCCATTCTCCTAGCCTGCATCATCATCATCATTATCCTCATCATCCATTTCTCCATCTCTATATATATATATAAATTCATGTTCAAATTTTTTTTCTTTTAGTTTTTCTTTTACTTATTGTTTATTAATTTTATTTCTCAACCTTTTTTTTTATTTATTTATTTAAAGAAAAATATTCATTTAGAATTTTCAACAAAAAAAAAAACTAACAAACATAGAAATAAAAGTAAAACCTGCCTGATATAAAAAAAAAAGTTGTGAAAGCAAAATATAGCTAAAAAAAAATTAAATATATAATGTTATTCCTGAAATCAGTTCTCAAAAAGCAAACTATATAATTTATAAAAATGATGATGGTGATCAGAAACTTGAAAGGAAACCAATTCTTATAGCTGACCCATTAGGAGGGACAAACATGATATTTTGTTTTGTTGTATTCTTTTTCTTTTGTTTTCCATATATTTCCTTAGAGCTGTCATTGAAGACTCTTAAGGCACTTTGCTGTCTTGGAGCTGGGGCCTTGCTGTCTTAGAACTGGGGCCTTCTTTGAAACTTCCATATTGATTTTATTTTTGACATGCATTCACACACATTTATGCATTACATGTATGTTTATACACACGCATGTGCATATATAGAAATATACACACACACATGCACACACACACATACACAAGAGAGAGAGAGAGAAGTATATTTGACAAGTGGAAACAAAACTTAAGTAACTCATTGTTGAAGTATCAGCCAAAAAACATACATGGATATTATATATATATATATATATATATATATATATACATGTGTATGTATGAGTGTGTGTGTGTGTATGCATATATGTGTGTGTGTATATATATATATGTATACATATATATATATATATATATATATATATATATATATAAAGCCATTATTTTAAATGTATATATACCTTCTACATCAAGAGGTGTTTTTGTGTATGCAAGTGTTGACACTTGTGAACACCTACTTATACATAAAAGTAACTTACATTTATAAGAGCATATACATAAAGACACATCCACTGATATATATATATATATTATATATATATATATATATACACACACATACATACATACATGTGCATCAAAAAGTTTCATATATATGTAGAAATGTTTGATGATGGATGGATAGATGGATGGTGTGTGTTTGTATGTATGTGTTTATGTATGCACGTTTGCATAAGTATATATACATAACAGTGTGTATAACTTAAGGAAACTTGTATATGTATATACTGGGTATTTCTATATCTTCTCATACATGCCTCCCATGTTATGTATATATAAAAAGTTTGTATGTACATGCTGATTGAATTTGCATGTGTGTGTGTGTGTATCTCCAAGTTTGATTCCTGCCCCCTTCTCTTTCCCTTTTTCAGTCTTCTACTCCTGATCTTAACAGGTGATCCCTTTGTTACCAGGGACAAAGGACTCTAAGACAAGTGAGGCCTGAACTTCTATGATATTCTTATTTTCCTGCTCTTGTAATACCAGATCTCCTTGCATCTATCCACCTCTCTCTCTCTCTCTCTCTCTGTTCAGAGTTTCTTTCCTTACTCCACCTATCATCTTTGAGGAAGCTTCTACATAGTCACTTGACTTGCAAGAAATAGCAGGCAATTAATACAGACAGGATGACTGTGATCTGTGCTCTGGATCACCTTTATTCGTAAGTCCCTTTGATACAAGTTGACTCGGAAGTAAACAAGTTCTTCAAGCCAATGGAGAATCCTCTACATGGTCACTTGATCTGCTAGAAACTGCAGCGAAAATCTCCCTCGTATCACAACTCTGTCTCCTTTAAAAAGGAAGGCCACATTGATAAGCCTTTGATCATGGAACTGTCTGCTCTATCAGTGCTGATCTGAGGCTAAACAATAACTTTCCCTTCTTTCTCTTTTTTGTTTCCCTTGCTCTTAAATTATTGAGACCTCTAGAGAGTGTCAGGCAATTAATTTAATATATACAATTTAATCTGATGACCATATGAATTACTCTCAAATTATCTCAAATTAAATTTCTTCTGTTAATTTTCTTTTCTTTTTTTTTTTTTATTTAATTGCTTTTTATCCCTTTCCAGTTTTTACCTAAATTATTCTAGAATGACCCTATGTAAACACTTGACAAATGTTTTAAAGGCTTCCAAAGAATTTCTACACAATCTCTCAAGACATTTCTGCCATTTTATGTTCACTGTGTGTTGTTCTTCTAGGGCAGTTATTTTGCTTGTTACTTGGCTTGTAACTTGTCTTGCCTGTCTACTTTGGTGTGATTTGTATTCATTCCAGTTTCAGACTTTTGACCCTTTCTAGGAAGACAAAGCCTATGGGATGCTTCAGCACACTAAAGAAGTTTGGCTCAGTTTCCAGAAATAAGAAAAGAATGAATAAGGGTGTTATTTTAAAATAATATGTGTGTGAGTCACACACACACACATTATCGAACACACAAACACAATGTATGCACTTTGCTGGTCAGCTGTGATGTGACATGGAAGAGATGACCCTCTCAAAGCACCAGGTGTTAAAACACCTGAAAGTCATGGTCGTAGGCAGGTGAGACAACTTACTCCACGTCCCAGTCAGGAGTGGTGGACATCAATGTTTCATCATTTTTGTGCTTTTCAGGTGGACATGAGACTTGGGATGGGTCATCTCACCTGTCTATGACTATGACTTTCAGGTGTTTTAACACCTGATGCTTAGAGAGGGTCACCTCCACAATGTCAAATCAAAACTAACCACCAAACTAGCAAAGCACATACATTGTGTATGTATGTTCAATAATATTTACAACACTCGTGCTGCTTCTAAGATATATTTGAATATACATGTGGGTGTGTGTATGTGCGATGATTTTATAAGCGGTGCTGAATTTTACAATTCTGTAAATAATATTTTTTTATAAGCTTAAAGCTTATCTGCGATTACTGTGTATTGACTAAAGAAACTAGTCTAATATTGAGGCATAGAAGCCCTCAACACCAAGGGCTTATATGCTGCAATATTAGACTATTTACCTTAGTCAGTGCATGGTGATTGCTTATAAAAAAAATATTACTATTATTTACAGAATATACATACACACACGTATATTCTTGGAGAAAGCAGCCCTTTTTTTTCTTCTTTCTAATACAGAATGTAATGGCCTTATAGATGGGTTAGTCATCTTATAAGAGTTAATGAACACTATTTTAAACATGCACACACAGCCTGGTCCTTAATGGCAGCAACCAGAGGTTGTGATGGGCATAGGATACTTAACAGAGTCTTAGTTATCTCAAAGTAGTTAATTAACATGGTTATTTCAGATTTAATAACCTCATCTTTAGGAATTAAATATTTTTGTAATATTTCCAACTACACTTGTTTCAGTTGGTTTGTTCTCTGGTCATCAGGTTTAAGACATTCTTGGATATGCAAATAATAGCACACTGGGTTTGAACTAGAAATCCTTTATTTCCAAATTAAGGTCAATGTGTTCTTATTCACTCCCATTTAGTTCTACATATATATCCAGGAGAAAGGCACCTGATACTGAATAGTTATCAAGTTGACCAAAACATAATACAGGCACAAATATTATAAAAATATTTCATCTATAAAGTTGACACTAACATTGTCTCTTTAGCATCTAAACTAGCCCTATCCGGCCTGAATATTTTTCCTGTTTTATATTCAATCTGGCTAGATCCAGCCTCTCACATCTACATTACAATATCATTCTAAAAATAAAAAATCATATCATTGAAATCTCAAGCCGTGAGACAATGCATGTGTAATTCAAGATAATGTGACCATATAAACATAATGTTTGACAAAGTAATCAGAATGCTAACGAGTTAACAACTCATTGCAAACATTTAAAAGTTGTATTATCAACAGGAACCATAGCAACCTGATACTCTTTTATGCTTCTTTTTTTTTTCTCTTTTTTTTTTTTTATTTATTAAATGTCTTTTAAAAACACCCATCCATTGCTGAAACAGTAGTTCCAGGTGGTGCCCTCTTTTTTTTTTCCATCCCCCCAGTTCTCTACTTCAGTCTCACCCCATGCCCCCTGCTCTGTCACCCCACCCCAGTTTTATCTTTCCGTACTCAGCCATACTTTTGGATGTGTGACTGTGTGTGAATATTTCTTTTTCCTCTAGGCATGTGTGTTTCCATACTTGCATCTGTATGTGTGTGTGTGAGAGAGAGAGCGAGAGAGAGAGAAAGAAAGAGTGTGTATACCTCAAGTCTCTGACCCATCTGATTCCATTTGTTTGTACATATGATAAATAAACTGTTTTCAACACTTCACATCTTCTTTGTTCATTTCTTCCAACTTCCCTCCCCCCTCTCTCTATGCCTGATGAAGCAACCCCTATTGGCATTCAATCTCATCAGTAGCTTTGGTTAATATGGGTGACACCACTCTCATGCAATGCTTTCTCCATTATTCAGCATTAAAGAAAATAAGCCTGTCTTATTTCCAGTATTTTCTAATAGGTTAAATTACTGTTGAATGGGATTTACAAAAATCAACAGTATGCAATGAAGATGTACCACAGTGATGTAACTATGAAAATAATAATAATAATAACAATTGACTACATCATTTCTTGCTGCCCAGTTTTTGCAAAAGTCAGTGTATATGTGTGTCTATATATATATATATATGTATATATATATATATATATATATATATAATATATATATATATATATATATATATATATATATATATAGGGAGAGTTTACGAAAAAAACAAAAGACAAAGACAGGTGGTGTAGAAAACAAACGGATGTATTAGTATAACGCTCAGGAATAGAAAAAGTGTTTTACGTTTCGAGCCTACGCTCTTCTACAGAAAGGGACACAGAAAAAGCAAGGAGAGAAAAAATGTGTGTAGTGGCTAACGATCTAACATGGCGAATATATATATAGACACTTTACTTACAGCCATATTAGATTGACTACCAGTTCACGTCTGATCACTGAAGTTAAGTAATGTTGGGCATAGTTAGTACTTAAGATGGGTGACTGCTTGAGAAACTTAGAGGCTGTAAGCAACCTCACTTTTACCAAGGTGGTACCCCAGCATGGCTGCAGTAAAATTGTTGAAACAAGTAAAAAGATAAAGGGTTATGTATTTACACACACTTATGTGTGATACAAATATGTATGTATGAGGGGTTGATGAAAAGTTCCTGGCTTTAAGGGTATTGTGAAAGGCCTCGTTGGAGACCCAACCTTCTGAGTTCTTTTATGGGGCTTAGAAAAACTGAACGTCCACTGCAATAAGTGCTTGAATCTGAGAGGAATATATTGAATAAAATAATTATCTGATCCTCCTGTATTTTCTTTTACTCAAAGCCAGGAACTTTTCAGCACCCCCTCATATTTATGTGTGTGTGTGTGTGTGCATAGATATCACTTGGCACCTGTGTCCATTTGATAATATGCCAATACTTCAACATATAACAAAAAACTGAGAATTACACCACATCTGATATATGACAGTAATGATCTACTTACAGAAACCCAGAATATGACTGTCTAGATCAAGAGTTCTCAAACACAGACACATTGACTTCAACAAGGTCTTTTCTTGAAAAATCTATCAAAGACTGGAATCTATGGAATAATTATTACACTGTAAGGCAGTGAACTAGCAGAATCATTAGCACACAGGCAAAATGCTTACTCTTTTACTTGTTCCAGTCATTTGACTGCAGCCATGCTGGAGCACTGCCTTTAGTCGAGGAAATCGACCCCAGGACTTATTCTTTTGGTGTCTTTTGCCGAACCGCTAAGTTACGGGGACATAAACACACCAGCATTGGTTGTCAAGCGATGTCAGAGGGGACAAACACAGACACACAAACACACACACACATATGTATACGTATATACGACGGGCTTCTATCAGTTTCCATCTACCAAATCGACTCACAAGGCTTTGGTCGGCCTGAGGCTATAGTAGAAGATACTGGCCTAAGGTGCCATGCAGAGGGACTGAACCCGGAACCATGTGGCTGGTAAGCAAGCTACTTACCACACAGCCACACCTGCTTAGTAGTATTTTGTCTGTCTTTATATTCTGAGTTCCTAATTCTGCCAAGCTCGACTTTGCCTTTCATCCTTTCGGGTTCGATAAAATAAGTACCAGGTAAGCACTGGGATCAATGTAATCGAATTAGTCTTTCACCCGAAATAGCTGACCCTGTTTCAAAATTTGAACTTAATAATTATTACACTGTATTAAGTGTTTATTTTATTATTTTTTGGTAAACAGAACAAAATTTGTGTAATATCTGAAATTTACTCCAGGTAAGCATAAGTCATTAGTGTCTCAAGACACTTAATTGGGCCCACATCTCTTCATAATTTACATAGTCACATCACAGTAATAGTTTTCATAGAAGTTATCACCAGAGTGAGTGTTTGAATCAAACTCTAATCCTGACTTGCAGCAAAATAAAATGCTGCTAAAAGAAGAAAAATTTGAGTTTATCCATCTTACAAAATAAACATGACCTTCAGCATTTAAACTAATCATATCTGGCTCAAATATCCTACCAGTTTTATGTTCAAACTGGCAAGATCCAACCACTCACACACACCTTACAATCATTATCATCATCATCATCATTTAACATCCATTTTCCATGCTGGCATGGGTCGGACAGTTTGACTGAAAACTGGTAAGCTGGGGAGCTGCACCAGGTGCCAATCTGTTTTGACATGGTTTCTACAGCTGGATACCCTTCCTGACACCAACCACGCCAAGAATGTAGTGAATACATTTTATGTACCACTGGCATGGGTACCAATTACAGGACACTGGCATCAGCCACAACTATGATCTCACTTGGTTTGATGGATCTTCTCAAGCACAGTATATTGCCAAAGGTCTTGCTAACTTGTCACTGCTTTTGTGAGGCCCAAAATTCGAAGAGTGCCTTTTATGTGCCTCCGACACAGGTGCTAGGTACACAACACAGACATCGACCATGACTATGATTTCACTTGGCTTGACAGGTCTTCTCAATGTCATTTCAAAAATAAAAACAATCATCATCATCATCATCATTTAACGTCCGCTTTCCATGCTAGCATGGGTTGGATGATTTGACTGAGGTCTGGTGAACCAGATGGCTGCACCAGACTCCAATCTGATCTGGCTGAGTTTCTATAGCTGGATGCCCTTCCTAATGCCAACCACTCCGAGAGTGTAGTGGATGCTTTTACGTGCCACCGGTATGAGGGCCAGTTAGGTGGTACTGGCAACGACCACGCCCAAATGGTGCTTTTTACGTGCCACCTGCACAGGAGCCAGTCCAGTGGCACTGGCAACAACCTCGCTCAAAATTTTTTTCACGTGCTACCAGCACAAGTGCTAGTAAGGCAACGCAGAATCACATCTTCAAAATCTCAAAGCTATAAGATAATGCTTGATTAATTCAAAACAATGTGAATAAATAATCATTACGTTTAACAGAGTAATTTGAATTACTAAAGGGTTAAGCAACTACTGTATTCATTCCTCAGAATAACCTTTCATGGCATCCAACGATATCAGACGCTTTGGAATAATAGTCAATAACAACCTCAGCCCACAACAAACAAAGTTGACATGGCTTGTGGGTCAGCTCTTGGATCTCAGATATTTCTTTATATATACCGTAAATCCTCAAGTATAATCCGCATTTTTATCCAAAATTTAAAGGTCAAAATCCCTAGTGCGTACTATATACGAGGTTAAAAATGAAAAACATTTTCTAAGCAATGTCCGAGTCTCTATTTGCTGTCCGGCAATGGTTTATTCAGACAAATTTTGTGATGCCAGGCGCGAAAATACCTTAAGCTAAGCCTGAAAGCAATGAAGTCATAAAAGAATCATCCATAACTTGCAGTAGGCAACATTTATTAAAATAAAAGTATTCAGAACACAGAATAACATGTAACAAAAATAATTTGCAAACATATTTAATTTCCCATATAACAGTTAAGAACATCACCATTATTGTATTACGCATCCGCAGAAGTGTTTGTTCGACTAGGTGCTGCTGGCTTAATTACGCACAACTCAAGTTAGAGAAGGGGTGCGTATTATACTCGAGGATTTACAGTAATTGCTTTCATCTCCTGTTAATGTAAATTTAAAATGGAAGTGCATGGCTTTGTGGTTAGGGTGTTGGACTTATGATCGTAAGATTGTGGTTTTGATTTCTGGACTGGGTGATACGTGTTCTTAAGCAAAACACTTCATTTTATGTTGCTCCAGTCCACTCAACTGGCAAAAATGAGTAATCCTGCAATGAACCAGTGTCCTATCCAAGTGGAGAATATATTTGCCATGAAAGCAGGAAACTGGGCCTTATGAGTCAGCGCAACTTGAAAAGGTAACTTTTCCTGCAACGGACCAGTGTCCTATCTAGGTGAGGAATATATATACCATGAAGCTGGGAAACCATCCCTTATGAGTCAGCATGACTTGAGCAGATAATTTTACCTCTTTTTTTGTTAATTTACCTGCCAATATAAAATGATGAACTTGAAGTGACATTGTGAATTGTCTTCAGTGTAGAGGTCATCAGTGTCTACAAAGCTTATTCTAACTGGATGCAAATCATCTCAGGCAGATCATGCCTTGCAGTATAACCATATACTCTTTTACTTGTTTCAGTCATTTGACTGCAGCCATGCTGGAGCACCACCTTTTAGTCGAGCAAATCGACCCCAGGACTTATTCTTTGTAAGCCTAGTACTTATTCTATCGGTCTCTTTTGCCGAACTGCTAAGTTACAGGGATGTAAACACACCAGCATTGGTTGTCAAGCGATGTTGGGGGGACAAACATATACACACACATACATATATATATATATATATATATATATATATATATATATACATACAACAGGCTTCTTTCAGTTTCCGCCTATCAAATCCACTCACTAGGCATCTGTTGACATGAATTAAGCCTTTGACGGGGTTCATGACTCACTTATCTAGTGGTCAATGCAGAAGCTAGGGATACATGAGCGGTTGATGGGAGCTGTACAAACCATGTTCAGGGAAAGTCAGCAATGAGCATAGCAAGAAATTTAGTGTACAGGTAAGAGTTCACCAAGGATCAGTTCCTAGTACCCTCTTGTTAATCATAGTCCTCTAGGCCATAACAGGAATTTAATACTGGAGCTCCTCTATGCTGATGACCTTGTTCTTATAGCTGAATAACTTCCAGCAAGATCTGGAATCAAATGGCCCTTAGGGTTAATTTAGCAAAGACCAATGTCCTAGTAAATAGGGAAACAGACAAATTATTAATCCATTCAGACCCTGCTTGATATGTGGGAAAGATGGTAGAAATGCCATATGGTGTAACCCAGTGGAAGCAATGGGCACATAAAAGATACAGCGGTATAATAGGAAGATTAACAGAGAATAGTCTTTGTGTGTGACAGATATCCAGGTACAATAAACACTAAGAATGTATAAAAAACAAACTTCCTCAAATGTCTGGGGGGAATCCTTAGAAGCAGTAGATAGCTTCTGTTACCTAGGTGACCAGGTTAGCAGCAGAGGAGGATGCTCTGAAAGCATAGTTGCTAAAATAAGAACTGGTTGGGCAAAGTTCATAGTGTTACTACCTTTGTAGCTACAAAGGGCCTCTTCCCCCGGGTGAAAGGCAGATTGTATGATGTCTGTGTATGTACAGCTGTGCTACAGTGAAACATAGGCTGTGACTACAGAGGACATGCCAGGGCTTGAAAGAAATGAAGCCAGTATTTGCCACTGGATGGGTAATATCAGTGTGCATGTACAACAGAATGTAAATGATTTAAGAGAAAATTTGGGTATAAGAAGCATCAGATATAGTGTACAAAAGAGAAGAATGCATTGATATGGTCATGTGACACATTTGGATGAGGACAGCTGCATGAAGAAGTGCTGATCTCTAATCATGGAGGGAACCTGTGGAAGGGGCAGACCCAAGAAGACATGAGATGATGTTGAGCCTCACAGAGAAGATGACAAGTGACCGAGACTTTTGGCAATTTGCTGTGCTTTAGAAGACACATTCAACTAAGTAAAATCACTGCCATCCATACATACAGACATGTCTTTCACAGCCATTACTCCTCCTCCCTCACTCACACACATAAACTGTTCTCTCTCAAACTCACCTACAACCCATCTTCCCAACAGCCCCACCACCTGCTGTAGGACCCTCCCTTCCACTCTCCCTTATGCACCTCACCCACTGCAGTCCCTACCTTCTCCCTCACATACCTATCCGCACACTCTCCATGCCATCACACATCTATCATAGACCCTGCCAGACTATGCAATACATCATGCAATGAAATTGAACTCACATGAACTGATGACGGCAGAGGAAGTCAAACCTATAAAAAATTCTTTTCTACTCTAGGCACAAGGCCCAAAATGCTTGGGGTGGAGACCAGTCGATTGCATCGACTCCAATATGCAACTGGTACTTAATTTATCCACCCCGAAAGGATGAAAGACAAAGTCGACCTTGCCAGAATTTGAACTCAGAACGTAAAGCATTTCGCCCGGCATGCTAACATTTATTTCTTTATTGCCCACAAGGGGTTAAACATAGAGGAGACAAACAAGGACAGACAAAGGGATTAAGTCGATTACATCGACCCCAGTGCGTAACTGGTACTTAATTTATCGACCCTGAAAGGATGAAAGGCAAAGTTGACCTCGGCGGAATTTGAACTCAGAACCTAACGACAGACGAAATACCTATTTCTTTATTATCCACAAGAGGCTAAACATAGAAGGGACAAACAAGGACAGACATAGGTATTAAGTCGATTACATCGGCCCCAGTGCGTAACTGGTACTTAATTTATCGACCCTGAAAGGATAAAAGGCAAAGTCGACCCAGGCGGAATTTGAACTCAGAACGTAAAGCATTTCGCCCGGCATGCTAACATTTATTTCTTTATTGCCCACAAGGGGTTAAACATAGAGGAGACAAACAAGGACAGACAAAGGGATTAAGTCGATTACATCGACCCCAGTGCGTAACTGGTACTTAATTTATCGACCCTGAAAGGATGAAAGGCAAAGTTGACCTCGGCGGAATTTGAACTCAGAACCTAACGACAGACGAAATACCTATTTCTTTATTATCCACAAGGGGCTAAACATAGAAGGGACAAACAAGGACAGACATAGGTATTAAGTCGATTACATCGGCCCCAGTGCGTAACTGGTACTTAATTTATCGACCCTGAAAGGATAAAAGGCAAAGTCGACCCCGGCGGAATTTGAACTCAGAACGTAACGACAGAAGAAATACCGCTAAACACTTCCCTCTCGGCGTGCTAACGTTTCTGGACAGCTCACCGCCTTGCGTCTATAAAAAAATTGTCACAATAAATGTCTCTTCACAGCATTTGTATTTCACTTCAATACTGTTGTGTTAAACAGCCGGTAGCCAATAAACAAGAAAAATCATGTGAGATAACCTTCTACAATCATACAACTAAAATGTTAACACCTCATCCCTGGTGGGATTCGAACCCACGACCTCTGGATTAGAAGTCCAGCGCGCTATCCCCTGCGCTACAGGGACTCAACGATTTTTAGCAGTAAACATTTTGCAGTTATTTGTCAAGTATTGAATCTCCTGCATATTCGTATGTAAGTGTTAGCAATGGTAATTTATTCGCTAACTTCACAAGCTATCGAGATATCTATTCGAATTTTATCTGGAGCTTTTTACACAAGACACATTTCTACGGTGAATTTGTCTACAGAAACTTCCCCAAAATAAATAATACACTCGATGGCTCTTACGTGTTGTTCGCGGACCAACTTAAGTTTCTCGTTGAAGTAATACGAAATTATTCCCAAGTAACACGATTCAATGTTTTGAAATGACTATCAAGTTAATTGTCTATGGTAATTAATTACGCGCTTCATTGCTATAAATGCTGCTTTTGCATTTTAACGATATAAAAATAACTATTAGAGTTATGTCCCTTGTTATACACTCTCGCACCTCCTACCCTTCTAAGAAACTTTAAACCCTATTTGAGAGGGAGGTAACTCTTGTTATTTATGCGCTAGTAATTTTCCTTTACCACTTTATATGATTTAAATGATGCTACATTTTGATCTGAGCCAAAAGACCGAGAAGCGACTACATAACTTAGAATGATAAAGATTAAATATAATTGAAGCGTGGAAGACACGTTATTTGTCATTCAAAAACGCTCAAAATAACAGCTAAGTTTACGAAAAAATTTATTACTCGGTGTCAAAAATTTCGGCACTGTCATGCCTTTAGTTGTCAGAAGTGAAAGTAGTCAACTTCGTGTATTTACGTCAGGTTTATACCTTCGTTAATTTACGCCGTTTATTTACGTACCACCACGCTGTTAGGTTTATAAAGTTTATAAATAAATACATTTCATTCCATTCTGTTTAAACTTTATAAATAAATATATTCTTGCATTATTCATTATCGTTTTTAAAAAAGAAATCACACCAAATCTGCACAAATGACCACCACCACCACCGCGATCACATACACCAATCATACACACGTGTGTGTGTGTGTATATGTGGCTATATGTCTGACTAATGTGTGTGTATATGTGGCTATATGTCTGACTAATGTGTGTGTGTGTGTCTGTATTTATTGTATGTGTGTATAAGTAGCTATATGCTTGTATTATCCATCATAGTAATATTTGTCTGTTGAAATCTGTTTTAAAGCGGTCAATAGTTTAATTAAAGATGTGTCTATACCATGTATATATATATATATATATATATACATGTGTATACATTACACATGAAATGTATTTATTTATAAACTTTAAACTGAACTTCCATTGTTTATTGTGATCGCGGTGGTGGTGGTGGTCATTTGTGCAGATTTGGTGTGATTTCTTTTTTAAAAACAATAATGAATAATGCAAGAATATATTTATTTATAAAGTTTAAACAGAACATGGAATGAAATGTATTTATTTATAAACTTTATAAACCTAATTGTTTTATAAACCTAACAACGTGGTGGTACGTAAATAAACGGCGTAAATTAACGAAGGTATAAACCTGACGTAAATACACGAAGTTGACTACTTTCACTTCTGACAACTAAAGGCATGACAGTGCCAAAATTTCATCTTCACACCAACTAATAAATATCTTAGCGAAGATAACAGTCATTGGGTGAGTTTTCGATTGGCTAATATGTGGGTCTTCCAAATTTTGTTTTGTTTTGGTTTCGAAACACGGTGTCAAATAAAATTAGTTGCCTGGTCAATATAACTCCGAAATAAATGATATTAAATGAGAATGAAATAAGCCTTGATTTTTCACGGAGCTTCTAACCTCTTCAAGGCCACCAAAAGCTAGAATTTTACACACACACACGCACGCATACATATATGTGTGTGTGTGCGCGCGCGCGCGTGTGTGTGTACGTATGTATGTGTGTGTTTGTGTGTGTGTGTGCGTGTGTGTGTGTGTGTGTGTCTGTGTGTGTGTGTGTGTGCTTATGTGTGCGTGTCCCAACATCGCTTGACAACCGATGTCGGTGTGTCTACTTCCCCGTAACTTAGCGGTTCGGCAAAAGAAGACCAATAGAATAAGTACTAGGCTTACAAAGAATAAGTCTTGGGACCGATTTGCTCGACTAAAGGCAGTGTTCCAGCATGGCCACAGTCAAATAACAAAGTGTTATGCAAAATTTCAATAAAATATATCCATTTTCTTTAAAGTTATGAGGTGGGGAATCGGATCGTGTGAACTTCTCTGATATAAATCTTTGCAGAAAAATGATTTGATTGATCACATATTTTTCCCCATTATTTTGTCGCGATTAATGTGTAGCAGAAAGTTACAGGAAAGTGTTCATTTGTTTTGTCTTCCTTGTTTTTTCTTTTTGTATTGTTGGGTCAACAGATTTCCCTTTCATTGTTTCTTGTTCTGAAATTGCTCGAGGGAAAACTTTCTACTCGCATACTACAAAAAAATAACATCATCCCTGGTGGGATTCGAACCCACGACCTCTGGATTAGAAGTCCAGCGCGCTATCCCCTGCGCTACAGGGACTTGACAAGAACATGCGCGAAATTTCGAAATGGAATACAGTGATTCCCGAATACAATGTTGAAAACATTATTCCGAGCTTTATTCCCCATAAATTCCAACGGTATGTAACATGAAATTTCATTGATATTTTCAACGAATTCGTGTTGTATATACATCACATACAGATGCGTGAAGAGAGTTTGTTGGGGATTTGAATGTTATTTCGGTACTCACATTTTTTGTAAATGCCCTTTCAAGTTTCATTTTGTTAAAAAAAAAAAAGAAAACGCTTTGGAAATTTCCAACACTTTCAGTTATAAAAAAAAAAATTAACACTTTATTTTAATTTTTGCCAGACAAATTGCTATGGCCAAACCAAGTTCCTTTCCGAAGTGGTATTTGGTTTTTCGCCGACTTCTTACAACTTTTCTTGTTGCACTGAAACCTGCGCTCTGAGTGAGATTTTCCGGCCCACTTCATTTTGGAAATTTTGTGCGTGTGTGATTGAATCAATGAGTAAGGTTAATATTTATAATGAATTTGCCATTTTCGATGGGTGTGTAGCGCAGTCGGAGGAAAGACTTCCTTTTGTACCCCTCGATTTTTTTTTTTTTTTTTTTTTTTTTACAGAAACCTTCGTTTTCGGGTACGGAGATTACGAATCTGAAAATAAGAAAATGGCAAAAATCGGCATTTCAAAATTTCAATCTTGTTTTACAAGATGGGCAACACATTTGTTTGCACTAGCAGCCCGAGTTCCTGGCAATAACATTTTATTTCAACTTTTTTATAATAAGTATTTTTACAGCGGAAAATTTCTCTGAAATTATATCGCTAAGAAACAAAGCCGGCCAGTATGGTATTTTCGTCGAAACTCATCCCCAATCGACTTCTAGGCCATATGAAGCATATTTGTAAAACAATTTCATCAAAAAAATATGTGCGAAAAAGAGTTTGTGTGAGAATTGGCTGTTATTTCTAGCATGTGAATAGACTGCTTGAAGGCTTATTTAATGTACGGGAACGGGTGGGTTACTTCTCCGGCATGTGCGCCCAATTTTGATTTCGAAGTATATAAGAAGTTATTTGGAAATCATAAAGAGAAGCGAACGACAGAATCGAACCATCCGCATTTTATAACCGAAAAATTAAAAACACAATTTCCAAAAATCTTTTCCCCATATCGCCCACCCATCACTACACCACTTCCAAAGTTTCACTTTTAGCGTATCAGTCAACGCATGCGCAATGGCGAAAAGGGTTTCCAAACTTCGTGTTTATGCCGTAGACTGCGAGGGGAGTGGGGCGGGTTATTATTATTATTATTTTTTTAATTGCAATTTTACAAAACTTTTTGGAAAATTTTTTCAGAATCATAATCTCCATATTTTTCCGCTTATTTTGTAAAAAAAAAAAAGAAAAAATTCTGAAAAAAGTCTCAAAAATGAAGAAAGTGGGGTGAGGTGGGGGATTGAAATTTTGAAATGCTGATTTTTGCTATTTTCTCTTTTTTCAGATTCGTAATCTCCGTACCCGAAAACGAGGGTTTCTGTAAAAAAAAAAAAATAGAGGGTGTACAAAAGGAGGTCTTTCCTCCGACTGCGCTACACACCCATCAAAAATGACAAATTCATTATAAATATTAACCTTACTCATTAATTTAATCACACACGCACACATACATACATACATACATGCATGCATGCAAACATACGTGTGTGTGTGTGTGTGTGTGTGTGCGTGCGTGCGTGTGTGCATGCATGCATACATACATACATACATACATACATACATACATACAAACATACATACATACGACGGGATTCTTTCAGTTTCCGTCTACGAAGTCCACTCACAAGACTTTTGTCGGCCCTGATCTTTAGTTGCTGCAAATGGGACTGACCTTAGACCACATAGTTGGGACACAAGTTTCTTAACCACGCCTGCGCTTATAATAAAAAGTGTAAAAAAAAAATGTCCTTACTCAGTAGTTAAATTTCGCTTCACTCCCGCAGTGTTAAACAACCGATCGCCAATGGACAGGGAAAACCAAATAGTTACTCGAGGGAAAACTTTCTACTCGCATACTACAAAAAAAAAAAAATCATCCCTGGTGGGATTCGAACCCACGACCTCTGGATTAGAAGTCCAGCGCGCTATCCCCTGCGCTACAGGGACTTGACAAGAACGTGCATACATTTTATACTGGACTTTATTGAACGAGTAGTTAGCCTTTAGTGGAGAGTTACTATTAAAGGGGAGAGAATGTCTTTATAAATTAAAGTTAAGTGGAAGAACAGGCATTACTTGACTTTTAATTTCCTTTTTCGTATATTTGTACACAAAGAACAGTGAATGGTGTTTACTAGAATGGTCAGTCCGTATCTTTACAAGCTATTGAGACTTGGCTTCAGAGACTAAAGCTAATTTATTCCATAGATACATGAGTTCATCTTTTGAAATTGTTAATCAGTTATCTAGAGAGATTAATTATGTGTTTTGTTGATATAAATATCACTTTGTATTTTAGCGTATAGAAATAACTTTCAGAGTTATGTCCCTTGTATAACCCAGCAACCTAAAAATTTTAATCCGTATTTGAAGGGAGGTAACTCTTGTCAGAAGCATGCTTATAACTATTTCATACAATTTAACAGGCTTAAATATAAATAGATGGAAATAAAATAAGCCTTGACTTTCAGATATTGGAAACGTTTATTGTAAGCTGTGAACCACGAAACTCTTCTATCAATTAACAAAAAAGTGGAAAACGAAGTTTTTTCGTCATGTAACAGGACATTAGGACACATCGTAAATATAGTCGTAATTGGTCAAAGATCACGAAATCGTGGAGCAACGTCGAGAAATATATTGAGAGGAAGAACTTGGAAAATTCTACGTCAGACGATGACTGAGAAAGCGAATAGAGAAAACTGCGTCTCATGGTGCTTATTTCTACAAAGAAAGGTTTTGAATTCTTCACTTCGGTACTTGTTGGGTTTTAGAATTATGATTTTGCTCAGCTTCCCGTTCATCTTTTTATATCTTATCTTCTACTAGTTTCTATCGGTCTCTTTTGCCGAACGGCTAAGATACGAGGAGGTAAACACACGAGCACCGGTTGTCAAGCAGCGGTGAGGTTCAAACACAGACACAAAAACACACAGACGTATGTATGTTAGACACAAACACACACTTCGCGACGGCGAAGGTGGCTGTGGCAGCGGCGGCGGTGGTGGTGGTGGTGGCGGTGGTGGTGGCGGCGGCGGCGGTGGTGGTGGTGGTGGAAGCGGCGGCGGTGGTGGTGGTTATGGCGGTGGTGGTGGTTATGGCGGCGGCGGTGGTGGTGGTGGTGGTGGTAGTGGTGATGGTGGTGGTGGTCATGGTGGTAGTGGTAGTGGTGGTGGTGGTGGTGGTGGTGGTGGTGGTAGTGTTGGTTGTCGTGGTTATGGTGGTGGTGTTTGTGGCAGAGTTGTCCTTTGACTGTGAAGCTGTCGTCTGGGTTCTTCCAATTCGTCGTGTGTCGGTCGCGGAGTTGGCGTCCATGCTCGCTCCTGCACCTGTGTTGCTCCTCCCCTTCCTTCCCCCTTCATGAAGCTGTGGTGAAGGCAGGGTAAGGAAATCAACGTCGTATGCGTTGTCAAGGAGACCCGCCTTCTTTTAGAACGACGACTTCATGGCTTTGAAGTCGCCAAAACAGAAATGGCTAAGAAAGCCGAAAGCAGTTTCTACAAAATGGGGAAACACGCCACACAGGGAAGGTTTCCCGTGCAAAGAATTTGCACAACCGAATGCTTTAGCTGTTGCACAACTTTTATATAAAAAATATTATCCGAACACAAACTTTTGAAGTTTAGTATTGTCTTTTTTTATTTTTAACGCTTGTGCAAAATTGGATTTGTTTTTGGTGGTAGTGTTGGTGGTAGTGTTGGTGTCACTTGTAGTGGTTGAGGTTGTAGTAGTGGTGTTGTTGTTGACAGTTATGGTAGACGGCAAAACGACGATATCGTTGCTGCTGCTGTTGTTGTTGTTGTTGTTGGTGGTGGTGGTGGTGGTGGTGGTGGTGACGGTTGTGGTGGCGGTAGTGACGACGGTGGTGATGGTGACGGTGGTGGTGATGGTGACAGTGGTGGTGGTGGTGGTGACGGTGGTGGTGGCGGTGGTGGTGGTGGTGGTGACGGTTGTGGTGGTGGTGGTGGTGGTGGTGGTGGTGGTGACGACGGTGGTGATGGTGACGGTGGTGGTGATGGCGACGGTGGTGGTGGTGACGGTGGTGGTGGCGGTGGTGGTGGTGGTGACGGTGACAGTGGTGGTGACGGTGACAGTGGTGGTGACGGTGACAGTGGTGGTGGTGGTGGTGGTGGTGGTGTAATTTCTCAATTCACTGGAGCCTCCTGGACTACCTCTACACATATTAGCACTTAAAGTTGGAACTCTTGTAATGCTATTCCGCAATCTGGAACCACCAAGACTTTGCAGTGGAACACGACTGGTGATAAAGAAAATTATGTCACACATTATCGAGGCGATCATTCTTTCTGGATGTGGAAAAGCTGATGACGTCTTTATTCCAAGATTTCCTCTTACTCCATCTGGAGCAGAAATTCCCATTTACATTCAGAAGACTGCAATTCCCCCTTCGTGTCAGCTTTGCCATGTCCATCAACAAATCTCAGGGTCAAACCCTCTCTGTAGCTGGTCTTCTCTTGGAAGAGCCCTGCTTCTCTCATGGGCAACTGTATGTTGGCTGCTCAAGAGAAACCTTTTTGTATATGCTCCACAAGGAAAAACAAGGAACATTGTTTACAACGAGGTGTTATAATCTCAACAGCCAGGAGGTATATACATGATCCCCTTTTTTTTAACAAACTTCATGTACTTTCATGTATTTATATATATGTGTGTGTGTGTGTATCCATATATATATATATATATATAACAGAAAAGTCTAATTCTTCAATTGAATGTAACCGGGCAACGCCGGGTATTTCTGCTAGTATATATATAAAACTGAGAATGTGTGTCTGTCTGTGTGTTTCCCTAAAACTTGAGAACTACTTAACTTTTTGCCTAGGGCGAGCCCACAGCAATATCATATCTTCTCCACTACGATTCCCTAAAACTTGAGAACTACATAACCAATTTCATTCAAATTTTACACATCCCTTACTTAGGGTCCATGTAGTTTCATGGGCAAAAAAAAAATGTTCAACTTCCTGCCTAGAGCGAGCCCATAGCAATATCATATCTTCTCCACTATTTCAGTATTACGTGTTAAAAGTGAAACAAAAACGTTTCTCTATTTTATGTCAGATACTTTCACTT
>NC_043014.1:31293175-31310675 GCF_006345805.1 Octopus sinensis | reverse complement strand
TTGGAATGGCTCTGTTATTAGCAATATCAAGGAAAATCATTCAGTGTAAGTAAATGATTCCTTTTAATTTTTAAGACACAAAGAAAACGATGGGATTTGTTTGTCTCCTTTTTTAATACCTAATTGATTAAAGTCTTCCTTCATTATGTGTGTGTGTGTGAATTAAAGGTAATGCTAATGCTCCTTCGTCATAATTATTATTATCAATGATATTAATACGCTTAGTTTTTTTTGTTTTTATTTTTGTACGTATCTGTGGTATGTGTTACACTTCACAGGTTGACGGAAGAAAAGGTTGAAGAGAGATATGTTGCCTATCTATCTGTCTGTCTGTCTGTTTGACAGTAATTCTGTCTGTCTGCCTCTCTCTCTCTCTCTCTCTCTCTCTCTCTCTCTCTCTCTCTCTCTCTCTCTCTCTATCACACACACACACACATTCTCTCTCTCTAACACACGCACACACATATTCTCTCTCTCTCTCTCTAACACACACACACACACACATTCTCTCTCTCTCTCTCTCCTCTCTCTCTCTCTCTCTCTATCTATCTATCTATCTCTCAGCAAATAGCTGTGGATGTTACTGTTACTTTTCTACCGTTGAAGGGAGAGGTAAAATGTTTATCAGTATTTTCGGAGTAGACTAATGCACACATCGAAAGAAAAGTAAATACATAGATACATACACACATTGTTAAATTAAAAGCGGGAGAAAGGAGGGATGGGATACAGAGGAAGTGAGAGAGAAAGAGAGAAAGTGAGAGGGACAGTAGATACATAGATCGAAAGAAAAGTTGATACATAGATACACAGACACATTGTTAAATCAAAGACAAATAACTACAGCAAATATTGGAAGTCACTTTCACTTTTCATTACCACACGAGGATAAAATTAACTCGCAAGTGGCTGAGTACTCCACAAACATGCATACCATTAGCATAGTTCTCAGGGAGATTCAGCCTCACACAGTATATGACAAGGCTGGCCCCTTTTAATTACAGCTACAACTCATTTTGGCATTTATGGGTCTCACAGATCTGGAGGCCAAGCCCCCAGATAAACACTGATGTGCTGGCTGTTGTTATCAAACTGAGAGTGAGTCCCAGGCGAAGTCACTACACAACGGAAACGCAATTATTTCGTCTTAGCCTTCACTGTTTATACTAAACACTTGATATTTTTTGCCTTACGATATGGAACATTTCCTTTCCTTTCACTCTTTTTAAAAAATGACACTCCATCGCTTACGACGACGTGGTTCCTGTTTATCTGATCAACGGAACAGTCTACTCGTAAAATTAACGCACAAATGGCTGAGTACTCCACAGACATACATTCTATAATGTAGTTCTCAGGGAGATTCAGCCTCACACAGAATGTGACAAGGCTGGCCCATTTGAATTACAGCTACAACTAATTTTTGCCAGCTGAGTGGACTGCAGCAAGGTGAATTAGAGTATCTTGCTCAAGAACACAGCGCACCACCGGGAATTGTACTCATGATTTTACGATCGTTGGCCGAATACCTCTAGCCATTGAGCTACGTACCTTCACTCTCTTAACCATAGAGAAAAGGAGTGAAGCGATGGAGCCAGAGAAAGGAAAGCCTCAGTCATTTGAATCGACAATTAGACTGTAATGCGATCGATCTTTTCTGGCTTCTTTGCTTTTAACTATGAAGAAGTGGGGAAAAAACGATATGATTTGGAGCGACAAGAGATATAACTGAGCCAGGATTCATGCAAACTTTCAAGGTCCACGGTCAGATTTATCATCGGATTGACTCTCTACTACTTCTCTCAAATGAATCACCAAAATTCCTTCAAATATATTTTATGGGTGATTCTCAGCAAGAAGGGCAAGAGAGGTGCAAGAACATATCCAGCATCAGGATGAACATTGTAGTGTCTCGGAATTTTTTAGAAATTTCTCTCGACCTTTTTCGAGTAGCGTGTGTATTGTGATAAAATATATGGTTATGGACTATGTGTCTAATTTCGGCATGTTTGGCATTAGAAATTTTTTTCGTTTGCCCTTATTTATAAGTTGTTTATAAATTTAACCTTTAAAGGTATTTTTTAATATGCTGGCCATTGATAAAATTTTTTCGAAAAAATTTTTTATCCTACATTAGATGTGTATATATATATATCTTCAGGTGCTGAATATTTTCCGAAGACATTGAAAAAAAGTTTGTATCCACCAGAACTTTTGGCACATGACGTCACAGGAAATGCAATTGGAATAATTGGAATGGGAACCATTGGCTACAAGCTGGCAATCAGAGCTCATGCTTTTGAAATGAAGGTGTTGTATCATCAAAGAAGGCAAAGGTGAGTGCTTTAATTAGATTTGTGTTTGGGACATTACAACAAGTGAATTGAAGGATAGATGCATGGATTTTAAATACTTTTTGAGTCTGAAGGAAGAGGATGACCTATGATCCTTGTAGGCTCTCAAAGACTGGTTAGATAGATGCTGTTTACGTTCTGTTTAAACTGTTGCAGGAAAGACATGAGTGTGGAGGAGATTCCAGAGAGAAGAAATTTCTAGGGATGAAGAAATGGGTGTTGTCGTTTGTGCAGGGAAAGAGAGGAGGGCAATAAGGGTGATGAGTGGTGGATGGACAAATGGTACAGGGCTGGGCAGTGTGGATGGGGCTACGAGACCAGCCTGCTCCAAAGTGCAGAGACCATTATAGCAGCAATAGAAAAGTGAGTGAATGAGTGAGTGAGTGAGGGAGATATATAGATAGATAGATAGATAGATAGATAGATAGATAGATAGATAGATAGATAGATAGATAGATAGGTAGGTAGGTAGGTAGGTAGGTAGGTAGGAAGGCAGACAGACAGACAGACAGATAGATAGATGGATAGATAGATAGATAGATAGATAGATAGATAGATAGATAGATAGAGAGAGAGAGAGAGAGGGGGGAAGGAGAGAGAGAGAGAAAGAAAGTGGAAATAGTAATCCTGTAGGGCCAGAGGTTTGAGTGCGTCCATTAATGACAGAATGCTAATCAGCCAAGTGGCCCTTCAGTGGAGGCAATATGTCAGTGTGCGTAACAGTTGTAGAAACCGAGATGTGGGTACCCCTACTATGGGATTTTGTAGAGTGTTAGGAACTGTTAGAGACTGATATATCTTTTGGGTTAAAGAGAAGGGCTAGTCATTGAGATGTAATCCTAGCTGTACTAATGATGTGCTTTTGCCAGGAGAGAACCTTGGTGATAATGAGGCCCACCATTTGGGGCAACTGTGAAGGCTCATTCTAAGTGCCATTCATGTTTCGAGAGTGTGAGATGCAGTGGTATGAGTAATGCTTGAGTCTTTTTGGTGGGAGTTCTTTTAAAAGAGACAAGGTTGACATGTCCCTACTATGGGATACTCTCAAGATCTCAGTTTATAAGATCAATACAAGTTAATCATCCAGTGACTAGGTTGCATGAAGATGATGCATGGATCGAGAGGGTTATGAAGGAATGAAGGATCGATGTTGTTGGATGCCAAACACAGATGAAGGTTTTGCTGATGTTCGGAGCAACTACATTGTTTTCACTAACTTCGCTGAAGCCAGATCCCACTGGTGAGTGGCATAAAAGGTCTCTAATAGATTTGCTCAAAAGTTGAAATCATGGAAGGTAGACAGATAGATAGATAGATAGATTGAGAGAGAGAGAGAGGAGAGAGAGAGAGAGAGAGAGACTGAGAAAGAGAGATTGAATATGACCGACAACATCATTGTTAATGGATATCTCTATAATCTTATAAAAATTTGGCTGGGTCCGAGGGTTTCCCTCTCTCTCTCTGAAATTGGATACATTGAAACATACGTTCAAATGTCAGCATATATCTCCATGGAGAGTGAGAGATAAAAGAGTTTGATTGAACAAGTGAAAGATCTCGGGTACATGTAGGGAAGCAACTTCATAAACCTTATTATATTTGCTGTGAAACACTGACCACTTCTGGATCGAGCAAACCAACGATGGTAAGAGGGATTTCAACTGATATCTGACTGTTCTGCGTTTTTTTTGGATTTTTTTCTAGGTCGCAAAGGTTGTCCTCTCTGTTCCATTATAACATTTTCTATGAGGAGAGGCCTGCTGAAGGTGAAAATCAGTTACATTTACTATACATTCATGCATACATGTTGGTGTTGGTGACCCCCTTCGGTCAGACACTGACCATGGGTTTGCACCTAGAGAGTTACCCTCTGAGGCACAAGTCTGGGCAAGGTTGTTTTATGGAAGACCAGCAGTCGCCCATGCATACCGGCCTCCCCTCTCCACGTCACCGATGTTGTCCAAGGGAAAGGCAAGGGCCGATACAGCTTGGCACCTGTGACGTCGCAACTCATGTCTACAGCTGAGTGAACTGGAGCAACGTGAAATAAAGTGTCTTGTTCAAGAACACAACACGCAGCCCGGTCCGGGATTCGAGCTCACAACCTCACGATCGTAAGCTCGACGCTCTAACCACTGAGCCACGCGCCTTCACTACATGCATACATACATACATACATACATACATACATACATACATACATACATACATACATACATGCATACATACATACATACATACATACATACATACATACATACATACATACATACATACATACATACATACATACATACAACTATTAGAGGTATCGATGTAACCCATAATTTGTTTGTGGATGACCTGATGACTTAAGTGATAAATGTTACTAATGCAAAAAACAGCTGAAATAGGAATGGAATTTGGCCAAAAGAAATGCTCGCATTCGATTGCTGAATGGAGAAAAGCATTCCCTCAAGCCCAAAATCTGAGCATCAACGGCCTCCATCTCTCCTGTCCCACACAAAGAATGCTACAAATACGAAAATATTGATGAAAACATATCATATGAAGGCACTGTGAATAAAGATAGAGTAATCCGAAAATATTAACCAGACTTCTCTTTATAGAAGACAAAATCTCACAATGCATTTGTGGTACTAGAACTGATTCAGACTTTTGGAATATTTCACTGGATTGTAGAAGAAATCCACTCCATAGTCATTAGAACCTGCAAGAGTTTGGCTTCAACTTGAAGCTCACACAGAAATAGTGATACCGACAAGCTCTTACTAAGAAGAGATGAAGGAAGATGAGACTTGAGATCAGTGCTGATGGCCTTTGAATATTGTATAGCCTCTCTCAGATAACATCTGCTAAATAGCAACTGTTAAAATATATACATAAACTTAGTAATGAAAAACGAAGAGAACAACATCCTACTCATCAGCAACAAGCTCCTTAGAGAGCTTCTCTTCCTGATGGCCTCCCATACAACCCCAAAACAAGATGGAGAAGCAAAGATGACCTGAATGTGAAACGCTCAGCTTACAAACAAAGAAGACTATGCATTATCTTGCATACATATGTAACAGGATGAACGGTCTGTTACACTGGATGGGTGCAGCTCTCATCCTTTACATAAAAATATTAATCGAAGGAGAGTCAAGACTTCTGATTAACTTCAACAGCATAAATATTTTATTTCTGGATTTGCAATATATACATTCTTCTTTCAGGACGAATCGGTAGCCTAGGAGCTCGTCGCAGTAGTCAAGTGGAGTGAACCAAATCCTATCCGTTCAAGCATAGTGTAGCAACGCCACGAGGTAGCAGTTTGAGAGAGCTGCTACAACACGACCGTCCTGTTCGACTGTCAGCGTTCGAGAGACCGATACGCGGGAAATTTTGCTGTTGTTAGTTTTCTGCGTATGCGCATGAGGGAACTTCCGGCAGGCCTCCTGGAAGAATCCAACTCTGCGCATGCGTGCTGAAGATTTCCAAAACGGCGTCACTACACATGCATACAGACACAAAGACATGAAGACAATGATATTGACAAGAAATACGACTTACCTTAGACTCCTGACTGCTGCATCACAACGCACTTCGAATGCTTTGCATTTGCAATCCAAGAACAGGAGATTGCTATGAAACACCTAGTGAGCATAAGAAACAATGAAGCCCTTAAAGCCTGAAGATGCAACCGAAAATGTAGATTATATCACGTTTCATGTGATTAGCAGTTGCCCAAAAATCTCATCAAGGTGCTACTTACCTATGCAACACAGCGTTGACGCTAAAACAGTACACAATGAACTTTGAAAAAAATTACTGTCCTGGAATAGATATAGAAAAGCGCCCTGCTATCAAATACACGCTCAAACATCAACACAAGACCAGATATTGTTGTTTGTGACAGACAAGAAAGAGGTTTGTTTTCCTGCTGACATAGCATTCCCAATTGACAGGCTCATGTCTAGCTTTCAGTCTGCCTCGGATTAATTTCTTTGATAAGTTTCAATTGTGGCCTAGATTTATTTATAATTTTATACACCATTATCTCTACTAATCTTTACATACTACTTTTCTTTTCTGTTTTTATATTTTTCTCTCATTATTCTCTAACCTGGTCACTGACTAATTTTACTTTTATTTCCTTATCTTATTAGGCCAAAAGCCAATCCAAATATTTCTGGAAAGACTGGACGTTCTACTTAGTTGGTCAAGAATGCGGTTTAAGGCATTTGTAATCTGACTTTTCTCAAAAGTCAGCAGAAGCAAAAAAAAAAGTACAAATAAGCATGAGAAACCATGCCAACAGTTAAGGGCAATCCTATGATAAGCTTAAGACGACGATATGTTAACTTCTCTGATAAGAAGAGAGGCGTTGAGATGTTAACACGAACCGAGGATGGGCTAAAAGAATAGATAGATTAAAACTAGCAGGCAAATACAAGATCTGGTATTTGTGGTTTTGCTTATATCTCTGTATTGCTTGGCCCCTTCTCATAGATGAAGCAGTACTCTCGAGAATGCAGATCATGGAGCCCAAGTGCAGTGTTTGAACCCAAAACATAAAAACGGACGAAAGGCTGCTAACCTCAATAAAATATTAAAGCAATTTGTTCTGGAGCACACTTGTTTATTTTTGTTAGACCAGCCAATGTCCTTTCTGCCAGAGTGAAGGCTCGGTTTACAAACACTTCTCATCACAAACAAACCAGTTTACGAACAATGTTTTGACCATAGAATGTCTCAAATAACGAACCCGCAAGCCGACAACAACGGTTGGCAGCAAGTTGAGAATTTCAGCGGGAGAGTGTCAGTTACTGTCTAGCTTTCGGTCAGTGCACATCTCTGCTTGAATCCCCTGCGCCTCTTTTGAATTCCTTATGGGGAGAACAGTTTCGGTTGACAAACATTACGAGTGTCGAACGGTCTTCAGGAATGAATTTGTAAAGCGAGGTTTCACTGTATCGACACAAAGCCTGAAATTCGTGGAGAAGGGCTAGTCTATTACATCGAGCCCAGCACTCAACCGGTATGCATTTCATCAACCCCGAAAGGATGAAAAGCGAAGTAGACCTCGACAGAATTTAATCTTGGAATGTGAAGCCGGAAGAAATAGCGTGAAGCATTTTGTCCTGCGTGTTAATGATTCTACCTGCTTCCTGCCATATTAGACCAGCCAATATCAACACGGAAAAAAAATACCGGAATTTACCTCCCTTCTACTATAATTTCAGATTCAGCATAAACTTTTACTAGTTTACTAGTATTTACGATACTTATGCAACAGTTCTGTCTTTGAACTGTCTGTCTGCTTGACAACACAACAGCCACACCTGCTTCTTATCTGAGTGTTTGTAGTAGGAAGTGCTTCTAACTGCAAACACCGCTCTTATTCCAGAAGTAAACCCATCCGTTACAATACTAAAAATAGATGCAAAAAAGTAAGAACAAAATATTATTCCTCATACACACATTCCAGAAACTAGTTAATATTTTGGTTAGAATACACAATTAATGAATTAATCAATTTCTTCAACAGGTCCGAAGAAGAAGAAGCAAATGTGGATGCTCAGTTTTATAGTAGCTTGATGGACATGTTACCATTGTGTGACTATGTTATGATTACCTGTGCTTTGACACCACAAACATATCATTTGATTGGTCACAAGGAACTGGACGTAATGAAGAAGACTGCAACTTTAATCAATATTGCCAGAGGTAGGTACTTTAATTTCCTGTCACTAATAGTTATGAATGTATGACAAACAAAAATAGACAAGTAATAAAATGTTTGATTTGACATTGGAACTTGATGATATGAAGTGATGATCTTTAAAAAGAAGGAATGGTGAGTGGTGAAGAATTTAATGGTATTGGACTGGCAGTTAATTACTGGTATATAGTTATAGGAAGTTTTTTATGTCTTGGTTTCTTTAACATTGAATTAAAGAACACAGAATGAAATGACCTAATGAGAGGCATTGGCCTGCCTTAATACTAATGAGTATGATTATTATTATTATTATTATTATTATTATTATTATTGTTATTATTATTATTATTATTATTATTATTATTATTATTATTATTATTATTATTATTATTATTATTATTAAGACTATATAGGACCGAGGTAACTATATAGGACCTGTAATGCTTCTCCTATCGTTTTCAAGTGTGTAGTGCAAAACAAAAATGGCCAAAATCGACACTGAGTGACGGAGCAAGGTTTGAAAAAACTTCATATATTTTCAATTTTTTTTTTCTACTGAAAAGGCGTCTCCTTTTGTTTTTAAATGTGTAGGGCAAAAAAATATTGGACAAAATTATTCTGGAAGGTGGGGGAGATTCATAATCATTTTTTTTCATAAAAACTTTCCCCCATATCAATTGCAGGGGTGTGGTGTATAAGAAATTTGAAACATCCTCCTCAAAACGGAGAATATCCAACTTAGGAGAGTGTACTACTCCGAAAATACACCAAGGCTTTCTACTCTGAAAATTACCCAGCAACGACAGGATACTCAGCTAGTAATTTTATATATATTGGGTCATCCCATAAATAATGCGATTTTTTAAATACTTCTTTAATTTTTCAAAATTAAGATAAACTAAGTTCTTTTTTAATCTAAAATATACTCTCCTTTTTCTACAATGCTTTCCCATCTATCTAGTAGTCTTGCAAGGCCCCACTTCAAAAATTCACTTGTCCGTGACAAAAGATACTCTTCCAGTAACAATACTGTTACTGGAGTAACATCTACAGAATTCATACATTTTCTGTCCAAATGACTTTGAAGACTGTGGAATAAATGATAATCAAATGGGGCAATGTCCGGCAAATATGGTGGGTAGGGCATCGTTTCCCATTCAAACTGCTCCAGCCTTTGGAATGTCATCCTCGCTGTATGTGGCCGAGCATTATCCTCATGGAAGAACACCTTTCGTCTTAAAACCAAAGATAGTTGTTTTTCTTCTAGTGCTGACTTAATCCACTCAAGCTGCTCGCAGTAGATCTCCTTTGTTATCGTTTGGTTTGGGTTTAAATGTTCAAAGTGGACTAAACCTTTCATATCCCACCAAAAATATAGCAACACCTTCCTTAGCCTGGGGTACCGGTGTTTCTCCTTTCCCTACCCAGTCTTCGGTGTTTGACATTTTTATAAAGAAACCATTTCTCGTCACCAGTCACTATTCGGTTCAAAAAAGGTTCATTTGTGAGATGTAATAGTAAAGAAGAGCACACATGCACTCGCGACGCGCGTGATTAGACTCGGAAAGTTTGTGAGGAGCCTGTTGACCCAATTTGCTCACTTTTCCAATGGCACGCAGGTGTCGATAAATGGTTGAATGACCAAATCCAAGCCTCTCTGCTAGTTCCTCGACAGTTACGATGGGATTTTGTTCCACCAGGGTTTGCAGGACGTCCTCGTCGAGCTCTACAAATTTTCCAAGATGTGACTCGTTTTCTAGGCTGTAGTTTCCGGTTCATAATTTCTAGAACTACCGTTGACACTGGCTTACGCTTATTGTCCGATCCCAATATACTGCATTAATATTCCTCGTACTTTCCGTTGCATTTTTGCCTTTATTGAGCTCAAAGCAAAATATGCCGAATATGCTCCTTTGTCACTTCTATTATAGATTTGAAAAAATAACTTAAAATCGAACTGCACTATTCAAAATTTACACTAAGAATAAGTTCAAGGTAAAATTACTACCTGCTTTATAGCAAGTTGATGCAGGTAGTCCATCCCGTCCCCCTCCGTCTTTTAGTTCACGCAAATGGAAAAAACCGCATTATTTATGGGATGACCCAATATATACATATATATACATATATGAGATAATGGTGTCATTGAGACCCAAAGGTGTCAGGTAATGCTGAATAAGTGCTATAGACAGACCATAGTTAAGTTCCAGATTTGGTAATATTGCGAATAAAGGGTTCAACGTTGCGTAATGAGATAAAAATTTATGCTCTAATATCTATACGGCCTTGGTTTTTTTCTTATCTCATTACACAAAATTTCATATATATATATGTATGTATGTATGTATGTATGTATGTATATTGAAATTACCAACTCTTTCTTTGCTTTCTGTGATTTTTTTTTTGTTTTTTCAATTTAGGAGATATCATTGACCATAGTGCTCTTGTTGATGCATTGGAATCAGGAAGGATTGCAGGAGCTGCCCTGGACGTCACTACACCTGAACCCTTGCCAGTAGACCACAAACTTTACAACTTCCCAAATGTTATCATTACACCACACTGTGCCTCAAACACAAAAGAGGTAGCATATGAATTGTGTGACACAGCCTTCAAAAACATGGAGCTTGGTCTCCGTGGTGAACCAATGTTGTCTGAAGTGATACTAGACTAGGAGAGACATTTTCATCTGCCTTATTGGTGGTTTTAAATACAGTAAGAAGAAGAAGAACAAGAACAAGAACAACAACAACAACAAGAACAACAACAACAACAACAAAAACGATGGCGACGATGACAACAAAGGCAACGCCGGCAATGACAACATCGGTAAAAATATTAATAAAAATCAATTAATCATTGAAATTAAATCAGTAATGATAGTTTTTTTTTGAGTTTTTTTTTTTTTTTCTGCTGGGGGTTATTTTTATTTGTAAATTTCGAAATGAGTAAAAACAAAATTCACTTTTTTGTTATGAATTCTGCGTGGAATAATTCAGAAATTACGAGTATGAAAAAAAAATTATTTTCAAGTTTTGCTTTTTTTAAAAATCTTCTCCCAATTTTCCTCCCATGTTTTGGAACACGCGCGTTGGCCCCAAACTAACATTTCGAATGTTTTTTGACACAACTGATCATTTTCTCATCGTGTAGATGCTGGTTGAATCAGCAGACAAAAAAGAGCGAGGGGCCTCAATAAGGTTTGCTTGAAATAACGGCTAAATCATAAGCAGGAGATCATGAATAATCATTCCTAAATAATTGTTTCCAAACTTTTACTATTTTAAATCACCTTTTCCTTCGGTTATAGGTATGATAATATCCGAGACGCATGTGTAGGCGTCTTTTAACCAACAGATGAAATGAGGGCATGAGTGAGGCCTTATTAATACACAGTGTCCATAAATTATCTTTACAAATTCGAAAAATTTAGAAAGAAATATATGGATAACTCATCAGGTTATGTGTAATCAATAGAATCCACGTGAAAGTGTTCTGATGTTTATAATATTTGTTTGCCGTTGTTTTCCAATAAATTCTGCTGAGTTATTCTTATGTTTTTTTTGTCTGAATTTTTCAAATTGTAAAAGTATTTTATGGACGCCATGTATGATAAATTTTTAGTCTTTAAAGGTCCATATCTGTTTTTATTGTTCATTAATAATAATAATTACAATAATAATAATAATAATAATAATAATAATAATGATAATGATAATGATAATAATAATAATGATAATGATAATAATAATAATAGTAATAATAATAATAATAATAATAATAATAATAATAATAATAATGATGACAATGACAATGATAATGATAATAATAATAATAATAATAATAATAATAATAATAATGGTAATTTCTTTTCTATCTTTCGTAACTGGTGTACAAACAGTAAACTACATCTGCGCAAAAATTTTCTGTAAAATTAGACCCTGTGAATCAAACTGAAAAGATCTTGTCACAATATTGCATATACAGGATTTGTTGACGCATAGGAAGGTAAAGAGTGGAGACAGAAATGTTAGACATACAATATTAGCGAATGATTTGGAAGTTTAGAAATACAACACATTTTAATAGAATCTCGTTCTTGAACTCTTCTTAGCGTTCAATATGTCTGCTAAGAGTAGGAGATCGTGAATAATCAGTCATCAGAATACTAAGTTTTATAACTGTAATTGGACAGTTATTATATCGGGTATTGTTATTATATTCAAGTGAGGAAAGGTGAATTTTCTGTTAACAGAATTAGGAATATTTAAGAACTAGTTTTTGACTGGATTTCATTCGGGTCTATTCTCGAACTGCCACATTAAAAAAAATTAAAAGTCTTTAAAAATAATGGAAAGTTTATTTAAAAAAAACTGATTGAAAAAGCAAGTATGCAAATGAATAATACAGTCTCTCAAAAAGCAATTACTCAAACCCAACTCAATTTCGTAGAATCAGTGTCACGAAGTGAACGCATGAGTCAGGAATTTGACTGGCAGAAGTGATCAGGTTGCACATGCCAGTCCTTTTGACACCCCACCCCACCTGTGTTTTCCAATCCTAAAAGACAAAATGCAAACTGAATGGTTGGGGAAAATGAGAAAGGAAAAATTTAATGGAAGGCTTACTCGGGCTAACGGGAGGTTGGCACATATGCAACTGATGTTCAATAAGAAGAGAGAATTGTGCAGCGTTGAGAGGACGGCGTGGGATTTTAAGGTGACTGTGGCCGAAAAAGAAAAAAAATTGTTAAATACGGGTGAACAGTCTTCATGAAAATAAAACACGTAGCTTACAGTTGCATTTGAAATGACGCAACCATCCAAAAAGCGATATAGATGGCATGGGTACTAAAAAAACATGAAAAATAAGGCCTTAGGTTAATAAACTTAACAACTAACAAAATCATATTGGTTTACATTGGATGAAGTGTTCACCAAAAAGTGAAAAAGATAATAAAGTGAAGAAATAGGAGGTGCAGATGAGGGCAGCTGCATCGAACTCTCTCATGCACCAAATGGCAATCGCTAAAAAGCATTCGTGAAGTAAAATCATGTAGCAACACCGAATGGCGGTGCCCCAGCATGGCCACTGCTCGTGAGCTGAAACTAGATAAAATATAAAATATAGAAATATAAATATAGCTCATTGGAAAATTAATGTTCAAAGAAGTAGGAAACCATTGTAATTTTTTGAAGAAATCGAGAGGCATTTATTTCTATGACCCTTGAATTAAGATGCCTAAGTAGCCATGGAATAAAAGTAATTCAGCTTTAATAACGGACCTATCTATCCATGCAAGTAAGGATAAAGTAAAAACATAATAGCATTGTATTGTGTGAAACTATTGACGCGTCATTAATTTTAAAAATCGATAAGCCTTCTCGGTGAAACGCGAAAAAATCACACCTATCGTCTCGTGCCACTAAATCGAGAAAGTAAAATGAAAAATAACCGTAAACTTGATTATTTTTATACTTATCGGCGGAATTTTTGAACGAATCAAAATCCAAAAAAATATTTCTCATCAAATCCTACAGGGTGGTATAATTTTTATGCAGAATAAATCAAAGATGCAAACAGCAAAAGAAAAAAAATCAAACGGTAAAACAACTAAAAATGTAACATTTTTTCACTTCATAAAATCTTTTCTGTTAAACAACAATTTTCACAAAAAATCGACGAACTATTAAACAGAAGAGCCTGTAGATTATGCAAGTGTGCTTTTTATTAAAATCGCCCACAAAACACGACCTCCACAGCTTGCAGAATCGATCGAAAATGGGTTTTGTTGCCCTCATAACCACAGCTTTTGAGATGGACATTTCTAACCTAGTCCAGTCGCTTTCTCGCCTCATTTTCCATGTCCCTGTAAATTTTCACCGCTATCCGAGCACGCCTACTACCATTGAACCCTTCATAACCACTAAATGAGACACGCAAACATACAACTTTCGGCCATTTCACTTTTAATATAGGGAGATTTAACGTACTCAATCATCTTCCAAAAGAAAGTCACCCTCATTTTATTTGGGAGAGAAAAATGTTTATTCAATAGTTCTATTGAAAATTTTTGTTGTTTGATAAATGGATGGGAAAAGCTATATTTTTCTATTAGGTTACATGTTAGATTATCTCTTATATATCTAACTAAATCAACGAAACGATCACATTTCAAAAGTGATATTGAAAGTAGCTTCAATAAAAAAAGAGGTTAGAAATACACAATGATATATTGTGGAATGACTATTTACATAGTTCATAGAGTCGTTAGAAAGTTTGCTAATATAGTGCAATGATCCGTTAGATTTCTTAAAATATGAAAGCTGTGAGTTGTTAAGGTTGAATGAAACATCAAGTCAGTTAACTACCGTAAGGTTAGAATCAATCTTCCTTTCAATTTAAATTGCTTCAAACAGTTACAGAAATTCTTTTAGGGGTTTTCAGGGGACAATTTTCAACAATTAATTGACCATCATCCCTGGAGAAACCTCTGATAATGGGTGGGAACTTAATATATATATTTAGCATAGTAGAATATGTCTGATGATAACTGTCTGAATTTCAGTAACAGTTTTTACTAAAATTTTACTGATTATCTATTAGACTGATATGGTTGGCGCCAGGAAAGTTCAAAGTTACCTTATAGTGCATGGACTATTAAGGACTGACACAAAAATGTTATTCTTATTGAAAGACAATCAAAATTCATGACATTGCAAATTGTCACGTAAGTGTGAATATTTGGAGCTTCGTTAATTTAAAGCAACAGTATGCAAAGAAAGTCAATAAAAACGTTTAAATAAATATTTGCCATGTAATTTATTATCACCTCAAGGTTATCTAAAAACACAAGAATAACAATAAAAAGTGTCTTTTTGATATAGAAAAATAAAAACTCTTTTTATTCAGTGTAATGTGCTTGGAACAGTTTGATTTTTGAGGTAAAGCAAAAATTAACATTACAGATAACCCTTGTAATGGGCTTACAGCCTAGATTCTTGCATCTCCCCATCTTGCTGCCTACCATGTACTGGGACCAGTATTCTATACCATCTATGCAGATAGACCTATTTGGCATGGGAGCTGTCGGCCCTCTGGAATTTTTGGCTAGTATTTGCCTTTCCATTTCGCTTAGTGATGGGCGTCATCTTTTGGTTAACTTGAATTTTCCTGATCTCCCGAGTGAGTCAGAAATGTCCATCTAGAAATTTCTAAGCTTTATGTTTGATACATTCTCAGGTTCGTTATGTCAGATTAAAAGTGGTTATTGTACCACAATTATATCGAGAATGTGGAAAATACGTTGGTGGTACCACTTTTTTGAGCGAATATGGGTTTTGTAACGGTTCGATAACCCATCCAGTAAATCTACCTCTGCCTATAAATTTATTGTATGTGTTAACAATTGAAGGGCATGGGATGGTTAACCGACAAGTTTCTGTAAAATCTGGAAATTTCAAGGGTTAGATTGACTTCTTCGTATGTTGACAACTGAATAACACCACGGTTACCAAATTATTTCAACACACGTAACTCCACACCATAAAAACTGGTCGTCCGTACTTCGACAGACGTCCCTGCCTTTTCTCTTTAATGCTGCATCTAATGACATCTTATAACCATGCACTGTACCAATACATGTCTTACCCTGTTCATGTACTGTACCAACACATGCCATATCCTGTTCATGTACTGTACCTATTTCTTTACTACCCACAAGGGGCTAAACATAGAGGGGACAAACAAGGACAGACAAAGGGATTCAGTCGATTACATCGACCCCAGTGCGTAACTGGTACTTAATTTATCGACCCCGAAAGGATGAAAGGCAAAGTCGACCTCGGTGGAATTTGAACTCAGAACGTAGCAGCAGACGAAATACCTATTTCTTTATTACCCACAAGGGGCTAAACATAGAGTGGACAAACAAGGACAGACATAGGTATTAAGTCGATTACATCGACCCCAATGCGTAACTGGTACTTAATTTATCGACCCCGAAAGGATGAAAGGCAAAGTCGACCTCGGCGGAATTTGAACTCAAGAACATAACGTCAGACGAAATACGGCTACGCATTTCGCCCGGCGTACTAACGTTTCTGCCAGCTCGCCGCCAACACATGCCACACCCTGTTCATGCACTGTACCAACACATGCCATACCCTGTTCATGTAGGGTCCTTACAAGAAAAACACTTGTATATATACCAATTACCTAATACAGTTTGCACCATTTTTTCTTGGTACATTTTGCAATTAAATCATCACAATATTTCCAGGCGCTTTTAAGTATGGCTGATTTGGGCAGGTTGCAACTGCATAGTTCAAAATAGTGGATAAGTCAGTATTTTCTTTTTACCATAGAAACTGCTGCAGTTCATCTGAAAGGTGATAAACAATACGCAATGTTTTATAAAATTGTTCAGAAATGCCTGCTAGAATGCTCAGTATTGCTTTAAAGTAACGAAGTATAAAAACAACACTTTGCATGTTTTTCTAACGACTTCCACAGAATCATTTGTGTAAGTGTAAGTTATAAGACGTTACTTGACTCACATACAGGTTATACACTTTTACTACTTGTCAGCACTCGTTCCTACTTTAAAACAATTATGTTTTGTTTAAACTGCCTTCTGACATTCATAACACTTGCATACTTCAAAATTTGTGACCACTCTCACTAAATTTCCATAGAGATAAAGGTAATTCTAGTTTAATTTTTAGTAGTATCTTACATAAAATATGTTTGCTAAATGTTGAATGAATGAGTTCAGCTAAAGATTTGTTAACGAAATTGGATTTGTGGTCTTTAAATGTGGTATATGTATTTTCTAAAGCTACTGACTCAACTCTGCCTTCGGTCTTTTAAATCCTTTCCACAAAAGCACAAGACCTGAAATTTGGGGGAGAGGACTAGTCGATTACATTGACCCCAGTTTTTCACTGGTACTAAAATTATCGACCCTGACAGGCAAAGTCGACCCTGGCAGAATTTGAACTCAGAACGTAGCGACGGGAGAAATACCGCTAAGCGTTTCGGCCAGCGTGGTAACAATTTTGCCAGTCTTCTTCGGTCTTTTAAATCATTAGCAATCTTTTATACACTTCTGTATTCATATCATATACGGTTAAAATGTAAACTAAGAAGAATTTATAATAAAAACATTTTTTAACTTCTGATAAAACGAAAGCATCTACGAAATATATATGTCTAATTACCACAAATCTATATTAAATTCTTATCTCAATCTACCACTCACAACTAAAATATATATCATTCTATTATCTATCAGTCACCACATTATCTATTGTCTTCTCCGTTCTTTTTTTAATATAATATTTAAGAGAAATTTGGTTGTTAAAAGAATTGTGAAGGGTTGAGTAAAAAATTATATCAGATGATGTGCGTGCGCACATATGTGTGATTCCAGCTTTTA
>NC_043014.1:31175675-31288175 GCF_006345805.1 Octopus sinensis | reverse complement strand
AGTGTTTTCCGTACACTTAGGGCGGAGAAGCTCATTGTATGCATTCCCAGATTACACACGCAATTCACAGATAAAATATGTATTTAAAAAATTAATGAATAAATAAATTCATGAATGGATATTGTTTTCACGGCGATAATGCTCTTCTCAGTACATGAACCGTTCCAGTTAACACGATTTTTTGCACTTCCTGTAGGGATGGTAAACCTGGTATCATTTTCAAATTGGCTTCAGTTCCTTTTTTTTTTATCATTCCAAGAGATCCTACAATCACTGGTACTGTAGTCGCGTTGAGATGCCACATGTTTCCAATTTCTATTAGTAAGTCTTTATATTTACTGACCTTGTCAAATTTTTTCGCCGCTATATTGTGATCGCAAAGAATACTCATGTCAATTAATAAATACACCTTTTTTGTCTAATCTTTTATAATAATATCTGGTTTATTAGCTTTTATCGTCTTATCTTTTATAATATTATTATTATTATTATTATTATTATTATTATTATTATTATTATTATTATTATTGAGTGAGAGAGCAGTTCATGCCATCAAAGTGACACTGGGGTAAAATATACGAAGCCCAATATACCCATCATGACTACCCGTCTGATAAGGGTACACTAGGCACATGCATCAACCATATGTGCGCGACATGGTGATCTCATATCAAGATAAACAGCACATGACCTTACAGGTGGGGCTCAGTTAGAATTTTCTTCAGATTGAGTAGCCCATCCTGCTCAAAAGGTCCCTGAAAAAGGTTTTTTAAGGATGTTGAAAGAACCACCCATGTTTCCAAAGGTGAATTATTCAAACCCCAAAGAATCCCTCTCAACACATGGCTATGATGCTCCCCCGCTACTTCTGCTCATGATCAGAGATGCACATATCGTCAGCCACTAAGGGACATGCTCAACTGGTTACGGTCAAACAAGTGACAAGCAAATCTGTGGTATTGAGCAGAATATTTGCTGTAGCCCATCTTTTATATTATTATTATATATCTTCAGGTGCTGAATATTTTCCAAAGACATTGAAAACAAGTTTGTATCCACCAGAACTTCTGGCACATGACGTCACAGGAAATTCGATTGGAATAATTGGAATGGGAACCATTGGCTACAAGCTGGCAATCAGAGCTCATGCTTTTGAAATGAAGGTGTTGTATCATCAAAGGAGGCAAAGGTGAGTGCTTTAATTAGATTTGTGTATAGGACATTAAGACAAGTAAATTGAAGGATAGATGCATGGATTTTTAGTACTTTCTGAGTTTTGAAGAAGAGGAACAAACCCATAACACTTGTAGGCTTTCGAAGACTGGTTAGATAGATGCTGTTTGTGTTCTGTTTAAACTATTGCAGGTCAGAAACTTTGGAAAGATATGAGGGAGGAGATTCCAGAGAGCCAATACTCTTAGATGAAGAATTAGGCATCATGGTTTGTCCAATAGGGGTGATGAGAGGTTGGGGGGACAAATGGTATGGTAGTGGGAAGTGTAGATGGGGTTAGGAGACCAACAAGCTTCAAAATACAGGGTCCATTATAGCAACAATAGAAAAGAGAGAGAGAGAAGACCAGAGGTTTGTGAGCAATAACAAGATCTCTTGATCAGTTTCCCAAAAGATGACTTAATTAGTCATGTAACTGATGTCTTGTTAATTAACAGAGTAATATTGAATGAGATGCTACACTAGAACTACTAACCACATAGTTTTAAGTTCAAACTATACAGTTATTAAACAGTTGTTGCTTAGTCTCAGATCAGCCGTGGCCCTGCAGACTTCAGAACAAAAGCAACCCCTGTATTATTCGAACAGTTTATTGAAGACTACACTATTTCATCTATCCATTTCTTTCTTTGATAGTGCATTGTGATATGAAATAAATTTGGCTGCAATTTCTAACAAAGCAAGCAATAACACACAAGATATCTTGGTTTTATTGTCTCACATTATTGAGGTGTGTGCTTATGTCATAATTCTATCCTTGATTGAACTGTCTACCTGCATGACAACAGAAGTTCCACACCAGCTTCTTACCTGAGTCTTTGCAGTACAAAGTATTTCTACTGCAAACACCACTTTTATTCCAGCTGTAAATTCATCCTTTACAATACTAAAAATAGATGCAAAACTGTAAGAACAAAATACTATTCTTCAAACACATTCCAGAAACTAGTTAATACACAATTAATGAATTAATCAATTTCTTCAACAGGTCCGAAGAAGAGGAAGCAAAAGTAGACGCTCAGTTTTATAGTAGCTTGATGGACATGTTACCATTGTGTGACTATGTTGTGATTACCTGTGCTTTGACACCACAAACATATCATTTGATTGATCACAAGGAACTGGACGTAATGAAGAAGACTGCAACTTTAATCAATATTGCCAGAGGTAGGTACTTTAATTTCCTGTCACTAATAGTTATGGATGTATGACAAACAAAAATAGACAAGTAATAAAATGTCTGATTTGACATTGGAACTTGAAGATACGAAGTGATGATCTTTAAAAAGAAGGAATGGTGAGTGGTGAAGAATTTAATGGTATTGGACTGGCAGTTAATTACTGGTATATAGTTATAGAAAGTTTTTTATGTCTTGGTTTCTTTAACATTGAATTAAAGAACACAAAATGAAATGACCTAATGAGTGACATTGGCCTGCCTTAATACTAATGAGTATGATGATCATCATTATTATTAGTAGTAGTTAGGCATAGGAGTGGCTGTGTGGTAAGTAGCTTGTTTACCAACTACATGGTTCCGGGTTCAGTCCCACTGCATGACACCTTGGGCAAGTGTCTTCTACTATAGCCTTGGGCCAACCAAAGCCTTGTGAGTGGATTTGGTAGACGGAAACTGAAAGAAGCCCGTCATATATATGTATATATATATGTGTGTGTGTGTGTGTATATGTTTGTGTGTCTGTGTTTGTCCCCCCAACATCGCTTGACAAACAATGCAGGTGTGTTTACATCACCGTAACTTAGCGGATCGGCAAAAGAGACCGATAGAATAAGTACTAGGCTTACAAAGAATAAGTCCTGGTGTTGAAATAGCTCGACTAAAGGCGGTGCTCCAGCATGACTACAGTCAAATAACTGAAACAAGTAAAAGAGTAAAAGAGAGAGTAAAGAGTAGTAGAAGTGGTGGTGGTGGCGGCGGCGGCGGCGTTGGTGGTGGCGGCATAGTAGTTTTGTTAATAATAATTGTTGTTGGTATTATTGTAGGTAATGTATTTAATCTGTAGTTATTGTTTTATCTCCAAGTCAGCGCTGGTTGAGTAGACCTGGAAGAGTCGACCGACCAGTTGTGATCATCCCATATTCTTTGCCTGTCTTTTGTATGTGTTGGACTCCATAGTTGAATGGAAATTTACTTACTTTTTAAGATTTGACAGCAATGGAGTTGTAGTACTTGTCATATACTATTGTTGTTCTATATATATATATATATATATATATATACCATCATCATCATCACCATCATCGTTTAACGTCCGCTTTCCATGCTAACATTGGTTGGACGATTTGACTGAGGTCTGGCAAACCAGATGGCTGCACCAGACTCCAATCTGATCTGGCAGAGTTTCTACAATGCCAACCACTCCAAGAGTGTTGTGGGTGCTTTTACGTGCCACCCACACGAGGGCCAGTCAGGCAGTACTGGCAACAGCCACGCTTAAATGGTGCTTTTTATGTGCCACCTGCACAGGAGCCAGCCCAGCGGCACTGGCAACGATCTCGCTCGAATATTTTTGCACATAACACCAGCACAAGTGCCAGTAAGGCGACACAGGTAACAATCACGCTCAAATGGTGCTTTTTACGTGCCACCGGCACAGGGACCAGTTTGTTGCTCTGGCAACGATCATGCTCATATGGTACTCTTAGCGCTCCACTAGCACGGATGTCATCGAATTTGATTTTGATTTCGATTTCACTTGCCTCAACAGGTCTTATATATATATATATATATATATATATATATATATATATATATATATATAATATATATATATATATATATATATATATACACATATATATATACACGAGTATGCACATAAATGCAAAACAAGGCGGAAAAAATAGTACTCGAATACCTTTGGTACGTCTGATATATGATTTGATATAATCTAATTTGATGAATAAGCCTGTTTTAATATGATTGGGTAAGTTATTTTGAAAACATAAATGGTATTTGTATTCACTAATGGTCGAGCTGGTTGGGAATGTATAAATTGAACAGTAAAATATGAAAGCGAAGTGAACGGGTGAACCGATCGATGTATTTGCCAACGAAATCAGGAGATTGGCCAGACTTGTCGGATACAGGAATGACGCGTTGGAACAAACAGTTAAATTAGCATTTGTGACAGGATTTCCTGACCACGGTTCGGTCGAACTGCAAAAGCTGCCGAATATTCACTCCATGGCGATGGAAGAGGTAATATCTAAGGCCAGAGGCATCGTCTCGTGTTGCAGGACGACACCTTTAGCAGCGACTGCAACAACGAGAAGGGTTCAAACAAAGCGGTGGAGAGGGATCGAACATGGAACGTGTGTGACCCTTCAAAAGGCAGTGTTTTCGGTGTCAGGGTTCGCACATGGTGAGAAACTGCAAGGAACCCAGGCCTGGAGTAATTTGCTATCGATGCAGACAAACACGCCACATCGCTATTGAAAGCATCTAGGAAAACGGTCTAGAGGAGACTAGGCGGTGAGCTGGCAGAAACGTTAGCACGCCGGGCGAAATGCGTAGCCGTATTTCGTCTGCCGTTAGGTTCTGAGTTCAAATTCCGCCAAGGCCGACTTGGCCTTTCATCCTTTCGGGGTCGATAAATTAAGTACCAGTTACGCACTGGGATCGATGTAATCGACTTAAACCGTTTGTCCATGTTTGTCCTCTCTGTGTTTAGCCCCTTGTGGGTAGTAAAGAAATAGGTAGTCGTCCCGAAGAAAGAATAGAGGCGCATATACAGTCGTTGTCAGTAATAGATGTCGTGGTGAACAGAAAGGTCTCACGAGCCCTCGTGGACACAGGCTGCTCAACAACCCTAATGACTCCGGAGGTGGTGGAAAAATGGAGTGGAGTGAGTCGTGTAAGAGCTGTTGACGGTACGGAAGTTGAATGCAGAGGGAGTAGTGATGTGGAGATGGTGGTACGCGAAACGAGATTGAGGTTGTGCGCGATCACGATCGACCGCGTGGTGGACAGAGTTGATGTGGTGATGGAGTTGGACGCCATTGTCCGTTTGGGAGGTGTCACGGTCAATGAAGCCAGTGTAGTGTTCAGTGATGCAGAGGCATTATGCACCGTGAGTCCGCGACAGGAGAGTGGTGAAAGTTGCGAAGAAAGATATGCTGCACACACCATTGCTTACAAGGATTTTCGGGCAGTGTTCGACGGCTGGCAGTGGACAGTGGAATGGTACTGGAAGGGAGATCCTCCAGCATTGAAAACGCAGTAGGCTGCTATCAGCATACCCTGAAAGGGGATGCCAGAAGTGAGTTCGAGGGAGAGGTGGAACGGTGGATCAAGGAAGGCATTATGATCTCTTGGAAGGAGGAAGTGGAGAATAGAGTGCTACCACTGATGGCAGTGGTGCAGCCGACGAAGCATAAAGTCAGACCAGAATTGGATTTCCGAGAGCTGAACAACCATATATTGTGCCATACAGGCGACGAACCTACAGACATTTGCAGCGAAACCTTGAAGGAGTGGTGGCAAATGATGGAGGCCTCCACAATCGTCGATTTGAAGTCAGCATACCTGCAGCTGCATGTGGCTGAGAGACTGTGGAAATATATGCTAGTAAGGTATCTCTCAAATGGTTTTGGTGCATAAAATCTCATCATAGCTATCATTAGCGGCAGACAATATTGCACTTTTAAGTAGCAAATATTTTACCTTCTGGTAAATAATACTGCTTTTGTGGCGAATGTTTTACCTTCTGCTATTAATACTTCTTTTCTCACTCTATTTATTTTTTAATAAGCCCATTGGCGAGTGTATATAAGGACAGACACAAATACGACAAACTAAAATGATAGTACATATACAACAAAAAATATGAATACAACAGAAAAAGAATTATGCAGATATAACAGAACGAAGCCTTTCGGTTATACAACAGAAGAAAAAGAATAATAATACATATACCACAAATACAACATGAGCCTTTCATCTACCGAACAGAGGTAGTGGGATGGCGCAAAGATGAAATGGAGAAAGTCGTAGGGGACATAGCAGGAGCCCAGACAAGCATGACTAGTATGATCAGAGGCAGGCCGAAAAAAACAGCACCGCTTTGGCTGGACACCAATCACGTGGTTGGAGAAAGGAAGTGTTGGAGAGGTCGGAGGGACTAAGGAAAAAGAGAGAGGCAGAGAGAGATGGGGAGAGAACGAAAAGAAAGGTACAATGGAAGCAAGCAAGGACAAAGAGAGATAAGAGTAAGAGTAGAGATAGAAAGAGATAGAGTAAGAGTCGCACAATAAATATTCAAGGAATATTTTTTACAATAAAGAAAACAGAGTGTGTGTATATATAATAATATAAATAATATGTATATATATGCATATATACATACATATATATACGTACATACTTACATGTATACGTATATATATATGCGTATGTGGGCACAGGACATCACAAAACGTAAGCAACAAAATATACGAAGTACGAGGACATGGAATATGAACTTTTTTTGCGAACAACGAAACAAACAAATGGAAAACAAAACAAAAAACACAAAGAACGACTCTTCGTCAGTTGTCGACTGTTTTTCTAATCCGTATTTCGAGCAATTCACAACAAGATACGCCTTCGATAAAAGAGTGGCTCCCGCAAAGCCAATTAAATACGATCTGGGATTTTGCGGAGGGTCATATATTTCTTTTACTAACTTTGTTTTTTTTTTCTTTGTTTTTTATTTTTTTATTTAGGAGACATCATTGACCAAAGTGCTCTTGTTGATGCATTGGAATCAGGAAGGATTGCAGGAGCCGCCCTGGACGTCACTACACCCGAACCCTTGCCAGTAGACCACAAGCTTTACAACTTCCCAAATGTTATCATTACACCACACTGTGCCACAAACACAACTGAGGCGATGAAAGAATTACGCGAGACAGCTTTCAAAAACATGGAGCTAGGTCTCCGTGGAGAGCCAATGTTGTCTGAGGTGAAGCTAGATTAGAATCAGAAAAATCTTGATCAACTAGGAACACCTACATAATGATGGTTTTAAATACAATAAAGAAGACGAATAACAACAACAAAGACGGCAACGTAGCCAATGACAACATCGACAACATCAATAAAAATCAATTAATCACTGAAATAAAGTTAATAATGAATGATATTATTTTTTAATTCACTTTTTTCTTATGAATTCCGCCTGGAATAATTCAGAAATTACGAGTCTAGGCGTAAGAGTAGCTGTGTGGTAAGTAGCTTGCTTAAGAACTACATGGTTCCGGGTTCAGTCCCACTGCATGGCACCTTGGGCAAGTGTCTTCTACAATAGTCTCGAGCCGACTAAAGCCTTGTGAGTGGATTTGGTAGACGGAAACTGAAAGAAGCCCGTCGTATATATGTATATATATATATATATGTATGTTTTTGTGTGTCTTGACAACCGATGCTGGTGTGTTTACGTCCCCGTAACTTAGTGGTTCAGCAAAAGAGACCGATAGAATAAGTACCAGGCTTACAAAGAATAAGTCATGGGGTCAATTTACTTGACTAAAGGCGGTGCTTCAGCATGGCCACAGTTAAATGACTGAAACAAGTAAAAGAGTAAAAGAGTCTGAAAATTAAATTATTTTCAAGATTTGTATTTTTTTCTATTTTATTTATTAATTTATTTCAATTTTCTCCAAATTTCCTTCCCACATTTTGGAATACTCACCTCGGCTCCATAATAACATTTCAATGTTGTTGTTTTTTCTTTTAACTCAACTGCTCGTTTTCTCATTGTGTAGATGCTGGTTGAATCAGAAGACGAAAGGAGGGTATGGCTCAATATAGTTTGCTTGAATAACGGCTAAATCTCGGGAAAATAGTTGTTCCCAAACTTTTATTTTAAATCAACTTTTCTCTCGTAAAATGATAACCTTCTCTACTCTAGGCACAAGGCCCGAAATTTTTTTTGGTGGGGTGGGCAGTCGATTAGATCAACCCCAGTTTGCAACTGGTGACTTAATTTATCGACCCCGAAAGGATGAAAGGCAAAGTTGACCTCGACGGAATTTGAACTCAGAATATAAAGACAGACGAATCACCGCTAGGCATTTTGCTTGGCATGCTAACGTTTCTTATTTCTTTATTGCCCACAAGGGCTAAACATAGAGGGGACAAACAAGGACAGTCAAAGGGATTCAGTCAATTACATCGACACCAGTGCGTAACTGGTACTTAATTTATCGAAAGGATGAAAGGCAAAGTCGACCTCGGTGGAATTTGAACTCAGAACGTAACAGCAGACGAAATACCTATTTCTTTACTACCCACAAGGGGCTAAACACAGAAGGGACAAACAAGGACAGACAAACGGATTAAATCGATTATATCAACCCCAGTGCTTAACTGGTACTTAATTTATCGACCCCGAAAGGATGAAAGGCAAAGTCGACCTCGGTGGAATTTGAACTCAGAACGTACCACTAAGCATTTCGCCCGACGAAATACCTATTTCTTTATTACCCACAAGGGGCTAAACATAGAAGGGACAAACAAGGACAGACATAGGTATTAAGTCGATTACATGGACCCCAGTGCGTAACTGGTACTTAATTTATCGACCCCGAAAGGATGAAAGGTAAAGTCGACCTCGGCGGAATTTGAACTCACAACGTAACGGCAGACGAAATACCGCTAAGCATTTCGCCCGACGTACTAACGGTTTTGCCAGCTCGCCGCTTTATCAGAATGGTAATGTCTGAAGTGCATGCGTAAGTGCCTATTATATGATAAAATTTTTCTATCTTTTAAAGATTCTTAATTTCTTTTATCATTTATGTCTATAAAGGCGGCGAGCTGGTAGAATCGGTAGCATGCCAGGAAAAATGGTTAGCGGCATTTCGTTCGTTTTTACCTTCTGGATTCAAATTCTACCGAGGTCAACTTTGCATTTCATCCTTTCGAGATAATGTAACAGTCGAACTGGGGTCGATGTAATTGATTTGTCCCTCCCCCAAAATTTCAGGCCTTGTGCCTATGGTAGAAAGGATTATGCATGTCTATAAAAATGCTGTGGAGTTTTGCAACAAACTTGTATAGTACATCGGCGTCAAAATTTTCCATAAAACTGGGCCCTGTGCATCAAAACGTAAAAATCCAGCCACAATACTGCAAACACAGGATTTGTGGCGATAAATATATATACGTGTGTGTGTGAATCTTTCATTCTCTCTCTCTCTCTTTCTTTCTTTCTCTCTCTCTCTCTCTCTTCTCTCTCTCTCTCTATATATATATATATATATATATAGATATATATATATATATATATATCATCAGTAGTTCACATATCCGAAAAAGAAGCACACTCTAAAGCATTAGAGAAGTGATACATATTTTAGGAAGTTTAATGTTATGGACGATCATAGAGTGACCATCGGTTTCGCACCTATAAAGCGCTTAGCTGTATAGTAATTCATCAGAATTATGTGGCAAAAAACACATAACCTCTCTACAATTGGAGAAATAAATATGTCAAGGCCAGTTAGTTTTATAAACCAAAAATATTTGTCAGGATGGACTGGGTTATCTTCCTGACATCGCCTTCAGCCGTGGTGATATTCGAAGGAGTTGCGGCGGTGTGGAATTTCACGTTCGTAGTTGGAAACGTTGTAGATGTGGGCATTGACTAAATATTTCTTTCCTGGAGTTTAAAACGGTCCTCGGATCGAGTGAGTATTATAGGATTCTTGCTCCCTCATTCAAGAACATCTTACATCGTTTGCTCCCATTTATATAAGACCCCAGTTGTTCAAGGAGCTTCCATTTAATTATCTATGTAGCTAGTTCCTTCCTCTTTTAAGTGCCATACGTGGTACGCCAGAGACATAATGTTGCACCTTTCTGATATCCTAAAATAGGACTTGTAGTTGTTCAGACGTTGCTTAATCAGGAGCACGGTTGAACCGACATATTTTCGTGTCTGTGTACTGGATGTGCTACCACCGCTGACGTTTCTTTCGTTAACTCCGGGTCTGATGTCATTGCTGTTGTTGCTGCCGGTGATATTTCTGGACGTGATTCTGATGATTCCGTCGCTACTGGTGTAGCAACCATTTCCAGCTGTAATGTTAGTGTTACTGCTGCCACCGTAACTGTTGGTATTGTTGTCCCTGCTGCTTGATGCTCTACTACTGCTATCATTGGATTCGTTGCTGTTGTTGTCGGTGGATGTGTCGTTGCTGCTTAGACTGTTACTCTGACTGTTAGTGCTGGCTACCACCTTAGCCTTATACACAACCCCCTCGGTTTCATATCGAACCCCCCCCCATACACACACACACACACACTGTCACTGGCCAGTCATTGTATACCCTACATGAACATCCTGCCTCTGCTTGCGGCTTAGAGGTGCTCATAAAATTTTCTTAATGTTCGGCGCGGAACTGAAAGAAGCCCTTAAGTTGTGCCTATTAAACAAACGTCCGTATCTGTGTGACTGTGTGCAGTGTTTGTCCACCAATCTAAAGGAAATTCTTCCCCCGCAAGTTTTAACATTAACAAAGAAGGGTGGGGAAAACCAAACGACATTACGGTGGTTGCTTCCTTTTTGGGGTGTCAGGGCATATAGGAGATGCTTTCCTTAAACTCCCTGGATGCCAGAGCCTCGTTGTAATAAGGGGCCGCAGCGTTGAAAATTTCTTAACTTGATGTCAGGTTCGAGATTCTCTTGCTGACACGCTTCACTAGGTTCCTGAACACAATAGACGGATGGCTGGAAGCTGTGTTGATGTAGGTCAGCTCGTTAATTTACGGTTAGGTCTATAAGAACAGAAGTTCAGATCTAACGTAACGTCTTAAAAGTTTACACTGGTGAAGTTGATTGCGTTTGTTATCTTGAGCCCATAGAGCTAAGGGTGCTAATTAGGTCCTTTCCAAGCCTATCGAGAGTATGCTCGTTAGCTCCTCAAGTGATGGCCAGAGCGTCATCTCTGTAGAGACGAAAAAGAACTGATGAGAAACCCTTTAATATATTTAATATATACAGTCATATAAGGTCGCAGATGTCAGCGCTGTCGTTGGCTCCCATCACTACATCAAAAAGAGCCCAGTGGGTCAGTATGCTTGACACAGATTGAACTTTTATTAAACAACGGCGTTTTTTCTGGCATGTATAACTGCGTTAATGTCTGCATTGCTAATGTCAGTAAAGCACCTAGCGAAAGTAAGTGCCTTGACCAGCTACCCTTTCAAGATAGACAGGTAAAAATCGACCATGTCGAATTGGGTGAACCTTGTCCTGCCTTTACGTGGTTGGTTTAAAATCATGAAATGACTTCATTGATACTATGCCATAAGGAGAGATTGGAAGCCCCCCACCCCTGTATTGTCAATGATTTTCATTAGCATATGTTTACTCGCCAGAACCGAACTACGATTTGGCTGGGTTGATCAAGCTGCACTTGGAGTTAGAGGCAAAGTTTGGTTTATGATCCTTGATGCTGATAGGGGCATTCCTTTTAGCTAATACTTCTACCTAGACTGCTGGCTAACTGTCGCGTAGCATTGGGGTTCGTCATAGCTTCAAGGGTGGAGTAACTGCTGCAAATTTTCATATGGCACTATTGCCAATGTAAAAAAAAAAGTAAGTAAATGATACTTTAATGTTTTTTTAATGGGGTTAATTTCTGTCTCCTTCAATAATTCTTACTACCTTATTGTTCAAAGTTTTGCTCTCTCTCTCTCTCTCTCTCTCTCTCTATATATATATATATATATATATATATATATATATATATATATATATATATATATGTATGTATGTATGTATGTATGTATGCATGTATGTATGTATGTATGTATGTATGTATGTATGTATGTATGTATGTATGTATGTACCTATGTATGTACGTGTGCATGTATATATATATATATATATATATATATATATATATATATATATATATATATATATATATATATATATACATACATATACACATACATATATAGGAAATATATTCACATCAGCAGCATATTACGTCCACTTTCCATGCATGTATGAGTTTTAAAATGTTATATTCCAAGTCAGTTCTTATTTTATACTTTCACAAATACATATGTACATACATACATACACACGCACGCATACACACACACACGCGCGCAAACACACACACACATACATACATACATACATACATACATACATACATACATACATACATACATACATACATACATACATACATACATACTTGGTGTCCAGGGTAAATTTTGACAATTGCATAGAAGGAAAACAAATCATGATATCTCATCCAAAAACTGAAGTATTTTTGAAGAATCATAAAATATCAACTATATTACGACTAGAAGATAACAGTTTAGCGCAAGTAGCTGCCTTCAGCTCCTGCTACGGCTTCAAGATGGCTCCGAAACATGGTGCATCCGTTCCTCATTGCGTCCCTGAGAAGTTCTTCGAACACCTTCTTGATCTTGGCCACCAGCTCGGCCTTGGTGTTGCAAGAAAAACGGTTGGTGTCTTTCTGAACTGTTCCCCACACATGCTAAACCATGGGATTACAATCGGGGGATTGGAAGTTCCTTCTCGAGTCATCCCTGGTTTCCCGGTTTCCTTGGCGTATAGGTTCCCCAACTGGACGGGACGCCGGTCCGTCGCAGGGGAGCTGCAAGATGCAGGCGTTAAGAGTGAGAGAAAGTTGTGGCGAAAGAGTCAGCAGAATTTCGTCATTCCCTTCTGCCGAAGCATAAACACACACATCGCCCGGTCTGAGATTAAAACCCGCAATCCCTCGACCGCGAGTCCGCCGCTCTAACCACTAGGCCATGTGCCTCCACTAGTGGGGGGAGGCCAGAAATTGAGGTTGGTGAAGTCATAGAAATTCTCTGACAACCATTTATGACTCTATTTGGAGATACGAAAATCCTGAAATTGACTTATCTAAGTGGTGAGACGATTTAGCGTCTATTTCTCAGCATATAGGCCAGTGAATGAGAGTAAAAGGGAAAAGTAACTAAAGCACAATATAAAACTCAAGAAGAATATAGAGCAAAACTTGAGCAATAAAGTACCGTAAATCCTCGAGTATAATCCGCATTTTTTCCCAAATTTTAATACTCAAAATCTCCAGTGCGTACTATATACGAGGTTAAAAATGAAAAATATTTTCTAAGCAATGTCCGAGTCTCTATTTGCTGTCCGGCAATGTTTATTCAGATGCATTTTGTGATGTCGGGCGCGAAAGTACCTGAAAGCAACGAAGTCATAAAAGAATCATCCATAACTTGCAGTAAGCAACATTATTAAAATAAAAGTATTCAGAACACAGAATAACATGTAACAAAAACAATTTGCAAACATATTTACATTCCCATATAACAGTTAAGAACATCACCATTATTGTATTACGCATGCGCGGAAGTGTTTGTTTGACTAGGTGCTGCTGGCTTATTTACACACGACTCAAGTTAGAGAAGGGGTGCGTATTATACACAAGGTTTAGGTTTTTCAGAGGTACAGCCCCCTAAAAATCCCCTACGTATTATACTCAAGGGCGGACTATACTCGAGGATTTACGGTATTAAGAATTATTGAAAGGAGGTGAAATAAATCCCATTGTTTTTTATGTGTTCTAAAAATTAAAAGGAATCATTTACTTACACTGAATTATTTTCCTTGACATTGCCAATAAGAGTGCCATACCAAAATTTGCAGCAGCTCCTCCATCTTGGATGCTATGACCAATCCTAATGCCCATTCAGTGTCAACACTATCGAAACCAATGCCAAAGAAGGAAATAATTTTAAGGTTTACTAACTTCTCAAGTAATTCAAGGAATTCATGGTTACTGTTTAGGTCCGAATGTACATACAAGCCAACAACCTTCTCACAGAATGAAGGATTTTGTTCCAGTTCTTTGAGAGTCACCACATTTTGTTTACGGAATACAACATTGAAGAAGAAGCTCTTAAAATCAGGCAATTTTTCATAAAGATGTCCACAAAAATTCACTACCAAAGCCATGGTATTGCTGTTATTGAGAATGAAAAATATTTCACAGACAGTTGAAACGGTTGAACGAATAAGAAACTACATATAATATAGGACCAATTATTTTCCATATTAAATATTTTCTGTCATACAAAATTAATAGACGTTCTATTGGGAAGTAATCTACGCTGCCTGACTTTCCTCATAGCTTCCTTTGAAATAGAATATAATTTCACCATTTCTTATTTTGTTTAAACCATAAAGACAGAAATAAAAAATTATCTACGATGTATATTAATTTTTGAAATATACTTTTTTTTTATCTTTCAGGAATGCAGACGTGACGTTACATATTAACAATGTTTTATATTGTCATCCTTCCCTTTTATAATTACTCTAGTATATCCATGCCTCACCAGTTAACATATTTTGACACAAGTGAAATATGACACCAAGATTTACACAATCTGTATTAGATAAAATATATCTCTTTACTGACTGGAAAGTAATCGTATAATTTGTCATGCAATATCTGCAAATGCTAGAATCACACACACACACACATTGTCTGATATAATTTTTACGCAACCCTTACAAAATTATCGTCAGTCAACTTTAAAGAAAAAAATAATACTGACCCAATCACTAATCCGGTATCGTTGAAACCGGGAGAATACCGAATTAGTCATTTCGCCTGATTATCGATTGATTAAGTATGGTAGGCTATGTTAGGTAAAATACCCTGTAAATCAGTACAAGTTGGTTAATAAGGGAAAGGATAACATCAATTTTAGTGAAATTTTAATGAAATCAAATGAAGTTGAATGAAATTTTAATAAAACTCAGGTAAAATGAGTGATAAAGTACTGGTACACTAATTCTGTTGACGTACACAAAGATCGTCACTGAGGTGAGGGGATATCAAGATTGGCATCCTCTTGAGGTGAAGGGCTGTCAGGACCCCCATCTTCATTATCTTGTAAGGTGAGTGAAATATCAAGAACTGGTGATGACAGTGACAGCACATCTAGGCAAGATGATGTTGAAGACACTAGATTTTCAAATGATGACTCCTCTGTTATACGCTTTCTAGCTATTTTTTAAACATATCTTGCAAGCTAAGCTGTTTCGTATATTTTGGCGTTTCTTTGATCAGTTTATCTTGCAGCATATAAATGTTCAATATTTCTTGCTCACTTATAAAACTGCATCGATCTAGACCTTTTAGCAGTTCACCTGTTATCTGAATTAACCGATCAATAGAAACTCTTTCGCTTACATCTTCCTCATTTTCATCACTGCTTTCTCCTTCACTGTCTTGCTATTGTGGATTTACAACCGTCTGCACAATTTCTTGGTCAGAATAATAATAAACAACGGCTGCGTTTTCATTTGATCGCTTTTCACCACATACGCACGAAATTTTAACCCATGTCGCTCCTTAAAACGCTGCAGCCAGCCTTCTCTCTAATCGCACTTGTATTCCAGTCCGGGTTCCTTCACAAGATCACCCGACGACTCGACACCGTCATTTTCACGCATTCTAAACCACTTCTTTTTTGCAACCGAAGGATCGTTTATATGGTTATTCGATCTGCTAGAAACGACAGACAAATTTCCCTGAAACTATCCTCTATCATATTCAAAAATGAAAGAATACATATAAGATAATGTGACTTCTGGTTCGTGGTGTTAATTTAAAAAAAGCCATTTTGACGGTGTTGTATAAAGTCTCCCTTGGTTTTACTACGGGATTTTGCATACCATTATATAATGTATGTTGCGCGTTCACTCGTGGAAATAATGCAAGAAACGAACTTTAAAAACAACAGCGAGACTTTATTCCTCCATTAAATAGTACAGGGGACAAAATAAAGATATCGCGAATTCTGGTGGTTGTATAGTTCAGCCATCGTTTAGATAATTCAGCTGTGATCGTAGTTGGTTACACGTGTTCCGTTATATTAATGTTGTTCAGGTGAATAACGGCAAGAAAGTAACATGCCTCGCCTTCTTGAAAATCGGTCACCCCTCTGCATATAGATGATTTGTTAGACTTATATTGTAGGGATGAGATGAGCTGGAAGGAAAAGGCAATGACATCAACGGTCAAGGGGCCTGACCGAAAAATGAAGCGGGAAGAGGAAGTGAGGGAAGCAAGACCAGGATCGTCCTCTTTCGGCCTGCTGCAGTCGCCGTGAACGGACGTCAGTGGAGCGAGCCAGCGGGATTGGTAGTAGCAGCTGCTAACGTTAGGTGATACGGATAGGGCACGTTTGGACTTAGCACAGCTGGACAGCCAACAACGAGAGGTAGGTGAACCGTATCTTATTTCCCTGCATCACAATTCTCTCATCCTACAAGCTATTTCGGCTCTCGTGTATAAATACATTTTCCCATTGCTGTTGTCTCCTTCCACGAGATGACAGTGAAGATAAGAATCGGCAGTGATGCCATCACACCTTTCTATGGTGAAGGAGATGTAGTCGCCTGGATCCGTAAGATCAAGGTGGTAGCCAGGCTACAAGGCATCGATGATGTAGTAGGTCTCGTGGCTCTGTACCGGGAAGGAAGCGCGTTGGCGCTGTACCTAGAAATGGACGAGGAAGACCAACTGAGCGCGGCGAAGATCGAGCAGCGCTTGAGGGAGGCCTATACAGAGGGTACGTACGCCGCGTTTCCTAAGCATGAAACTTTTGTAAGGGATGTGTAAATTTCCAGTCAGCAAAGAGATATATTTTTATCTAATAGACACGATAAAAGTTCGTGTTACATGTCACCTGTGTTAAAATATATTAACTGATGAGGCATGGATATACTAGGGAAAGATGATAGAATATAAAACATCGTTAATATGTAACATCACGATTCGAATTCCAAAGATAAAGGTGTATATTTCAACAAACTTTAAAATATTCTCTTTCAAAAGAAGCTATTAACACTCTACGGGGCTCTCCTTTATGGAATGTCTATTAATTTTTTGTGACAGAAAAGATTAATATAGAAAATAATTAGTTCTTTATTACTCGCAGTTTCTTATTCATATTAACATTTCAGTAGCTTGCGAAATAACAGTAATATCATGGCTTTGGTAGTGAATTTTAGTGAACATTTTTATGATATGCCTGATTTTAAGAGATTTTTCTCCAATGTTGTATTCCGTAAACAAAATATGGTGACTCTCAAAGAACTGGAACAAAATCCTTCACTCTGTGAGAAGGTTGTTGGCTTGTATGTACAATCGGGCCTAAATAATAACCAAAAATTCCGTGGATTACTTGAGAAGTTAGTAAATCTTAGAATTATTTGCTTTTTCGGTATAGGTTTTGATGACGTTGACATTAAATGGGCTAAATCGCGTGGCATTAGGATTGGTCATAGCATCCAAGATGGAAGAGCTGCCGCAAATTTTGGTATGGCACTATTATTGGCAATGTCAAGGAAAATAGTTCAGTGTAAGTAAAATTATTCCTTTTACTTTTTAGAACACATAAAAAACGGTGGGATTTATTTCACCTCCTTTCAGGAATTTCTTTTTTTTTTTTTGTTCAAAGTCTTGCTCTATAATTTCTTGAGTTCTATTTTGTCTTTTAGTTATTCTTATCCTTTTTTAGCTTGTGGAGGCGCGTGGTTTAGTGATTAGGGTGTCAGCATCATGATCGTAAGATTGTGGTTTCGATTCCTGGACCGTGCAACGCGTTGTGTTCTTGAGCAAAACACTTCATTTCACATTGCTCCAGTCCACTCAGCTGGCATAAAGGAGTCCAGCTGGGGAACACACACACCATTGAAACTGGGAAACCGGGCCCATGAACCTGGCTAGGCTTTAAAAAATAGGCGCATTTATTTATTTTTATCCTTTTAACTTAATTTTCTCTTTCCTTATTCTCACAGACTTACATCATTATTTCTTCTCCCCACTCTCTCTCACGTGCGCATACACACACATACACGCAGACACGCGCGCACGCGCATACACAATCATTTTCCCATCTTTAAGTCTCATCAAAATGTACCTTCATGTAATTATTTGGTATTATTTGATTCATTCACTCGCACGATTTTCACTAAGAAAAAAACTCGGATTTTTTGCACAACGTTTCGTCCCTTTGATGTAGGAACCTGGGTTCTCGAGTATTTTCCATGCAATCGAATATGGTATCCCTTCGTCTCTTATTTGCAAGATATGTTTGGCCAGCGATGTCACGTATCTCCTTTCCGGGACTGTGAAGGAGGACAAATGATTGGAAAGACGCTGTTTAATAGAATACCCAGTGCATCCCACGAGAACCCAGACCCCTACATTAAGGGGACGAAAAGGTTGCAAGTTATGCATTGCCGAACACACGAGAATCCTAAAAGACTCGGTCGTGCCGGGAGCATCCTGAACTACAGGACGGAGATATTCGGGCCATGCCTGTACACCACATTTGATTCCTCCTACGCCCTCTGTTGAACATGCACACTGACGTTACACATCCAGCGAAGCATACTGGCTTCATTTCTTTCAAGCTTACGCCTAATCTTATTCTCACAACTACGATCTCCGAGCATCCACCTCCACTACAAACTTGGTCACCTAGATATCTACTACCTCTGGCAGTTGATGGAGTCTATTTTCTGCACATTTTCAGTGATTGTTGTACCTATACAGTTTCCCTGTTAACCATCCTGGTGTTGCTGCATCTTTTAAGCGTCCAAAGCTTACACTGGGTGCATCTTATGCAGTTTTTACCTACACCTTTTCTACAGATTGAGCAGGGTCATCTACCTGAAGAGATTTTTGATTTGTCTACCTTCCTACTTACTAAGACTTTGGTTTTTGCTAGGTTAACTCAAAGGCCCTTTGATTCTAGACCTTGCTTCCATATCTAGAACATCTTATATATAAGTATCTACGTATTTATATCTTTATACAGGTGCCGAATATTTTCCGAAGACATTGAAAACAAGTTTGTATCCACCAGAACTTTTGGCACATGACATCACAGGAAATTCGATTGGAATAATTGGAATGGGAACCATTGGCTACAAGCTGGCAATCAGAGCTCATGCTTTTGAAATGAAGGTGTTGTATCATCAAAGAAGGCAAAGGTGAGTGTTTCAAGTATATTTGTGTATGGGACATTATGACAAGTGAAATAAGTGAATTGAAGGATAATGCATGGATTTTTTTATACTTTCTGAGTGTGGCGGAACAAGAGGAGCCCATGACTCACCTTTGTAGGCTCTCGAAGACTGGTTAGGTAGATGCTGTTTGTGTTCTGTTCAAACTGTTGTGGGAAAGATATGAATGGAGAGGAGATTCCAGATAGCCAATATTCTGTGGATGAAGACGTGGAAATCCTGGTTAGTGCAGGGAAAGAGAAGGGATTTAATAAAGGTGACAATAGGTGGGGATACAAATGGTACAGGGATGGGCAGTGTGGATGGGGCTACGAGACCAGCCAGCTCCGAAAATCAGGGGCTATTATAGGGGCGATAGAAACGAGAGAGGGATTAAATATGACGGTCAACGTCATTGTTAACGGATGTCTCTACAATCTTAGAAATGTTAGAATTGGTAGCAATGAGACAACAAAAGCTGGCCGATCCTTAGGGTCCCTTTCTTTGAATGGATAACACTGAAGCATGCCTGCAAATGAGAGTGAGATATTAAAGAGTTTGGTGAAAGCAAGAGAAAGTTTTGGGACGCATTGTTTGAGTGTAATACAAGGTACATCATAATGTTATTCTTTTATCTGTGGGAGTCTAGCCAATTCCTGATCAAGCAGACCTATGATGGTAGGAGGTATTTCAAGTGAGATTTGTCATTTTTTAGCAGATCGCATAGTTTTGTAAAGGCTCTCTTATAGATGGCCCTCTCTGCTCCACATAACTTCTTGATGAAAGGACCTCTAAAATCTTTCAGACAAGATAAACTTGGATGGCATGGGAAAATCAATCACATATACTATATACGGTGGCTGTCCACTCGTGACCCAGGAAGACCGTCACTGACCACTAAGAAAATGTACAGTCTAACAAAATTGTACTTTACACTTGCTGATCCGCTTGGGACTAATGAGACCAGCTCTTGATAGACGTACACGTCTGCAGACACTGCAGACGAAACTTTACCCATTCACTCCACTGGTAGTGTGTTTTCTAGCAGTTTGCTTAAGTTCAGCATTCAAGATGTGTGTTTCTTCAAAAATTTTCATTCCTTCCTTTTCTAGTTTCTTTCACTGGTGGCGATGACAAGCATTGCTTTGCCTGTTGACTTTCCATATATTACAAGCCTTCAACAAGGATTTTATACAATCCTTGAACCGTAGTCTCAGCATCTGTTTAGGGATCCTCTAATCATTCATCTGAACAAGGTGTCCAGTCTAACTTAATCGACGCATGTTTATATTTACGAAGTTATTTCGTGTTAAAGTTGTCGAATTTCGGTAATTTCAACCAATCAATGACGTGTATTCAGCTGAATAAAATTACTGTTGTTGTTTGTCAACAACAACTTCCAGCGGTGTATATTTCGTTTGTCGCTGTTATTTATGACATCGTGCGTACGTTTGTACTGGTTTTAGCTTTAATGTTTTAGTGTTAGAGTTACGGAAAAAAATGAAAAATGAAGAAATTGGAGAGGGGGGCAAAAAAGTCTTTCCGAAATTAGTAGATGAAAAACAGAGAAAAATAACTAAAAGCAGTAGAAATGCACGAACGATTGTGATGGTGCCATGAAGTAAACATGCTTCAGATACACTCGTTTATTCATACAAATGTAACTGAGATGAAATATGTCATAAATAACAGTGACAAACGAAATATACACTGCTGGAAGTTGTTGTTGACAAACAACAGCAGTAATTTTATTCAGCTAAATACACGTCATTGAATGGTTGAAATTATCAAAATACGACAACTTTAACACGAAATAACTTCGTAAATATAAACTTCGCAAAAACGCTAAGAGTAAAATATGTTTCATATGACACATTCTACCAGTATACGAAGTTTGAAAGTGTTTAGTTACAAAAAAATTATTTTCTAAATCTGCCGGTCAAAAGGTAAAGATCCAATTTCTGAAGTGTTTTGCATATTTTTAATGTACCGCTGATAAATTGTAGTTGGGGAAGGCAACATTCCAACAAATCGCGACATTCGGGTTTTAATGGCGTTGTATAAAATTTCTCCGACTTTAACTATGGAATCTAGTATACCATTATATAATATATGTTGCGTGTTCACTCGTGGGTATAATGCAAGAAACAAACTTTAAAAATAACAGCGAGACTCTATTCGTCCGTTAAACAGTACAGTGAACGAAATAAAAACATCACGAATTCTGATAGTAATATGGTTTATTCATTGTCTGGATAATTCAGCTCTGATCGTCGTTGGTTACTTGTGCTCCATTATATTAATGTTGTACTGATGAATAACGGTAGGAAGATATCATGACTTGCCTTCTTGAAATTCGCTCACCCCTCTCCTCATAGATGGTTTGTTAGATCCATTTATAGAAGGAGGATGTGCTCCAGCGCACATTCAGATTATTGTTTGTGAATGTATTACGCGTAACGTGATTGGATCGACGATCAGAGCTGAATTATCCAGACAATGTTTTCATTTTGTTCACTGTACTGTTTAACGGACGAAGTCGAGGATTCACTTACATACTTACATGTATCGACCGCTTTTCACGTTGGCCTGAAGTCATCCCTCTAGTCGATATCAGTGACGCATGCCCTCATATCAGGTTGGATTTCACGTTTTGGTGTTCAATTAAAGATTGCTACTGAATGCGGGAGGCAATTCGAATACCAGCTTTTCCAACAACTTTCAAGCATCTTAGAAGTTTGCCATATCCGGACGACTAGTTATCATCCAGTCCCGAATGGCATGGTGGAACGGCTCCACCGTCAATTAAAGGCGTCATTGCGTGCCGATTCTGATCTTCATCGATGGAGCGAATACCTGCCTGTTGTTCTATTGGGTTGTCGCTCATCAGTGAAAGAGGATTTAGGATACTCCCCTGCTGAGCTTCTCTACGCTTCACCATTATCTCGACCAGGTCAGATGTTGGCATCTGTGGACTTATCAGTTCAAGATCCTGCGTCTTAGGTACATAGACTGCAAACTTACTCCGCGGATCTTCCACCGATGTCTTCTTGACATCAGACTGTTCTTGCTGCAGTTATAGCAGACATTGCTACTTAGACTCATGTGTTCCTTAGGGATAACTGTGAGTGGTCCTCTCACAAAACCATATATAGGGCCCTATCGTGTCCTTGCACAAACACACAAACTCCTCACCATAGACATTCATGGTAGAAAAGAAACAGTGTCTATCGACAGAATGAAGCGCGCTTTCTCTGAGGCCCTCACTCTAGAGCCAAACATTCCCCTCCAATACAAACCGCAACAAACTACAAGTACTGCACCCATGCAATCACCACCTTCAAAAGCGCATACACCTTTCCCTTCATCAACACTCGTCACGAGGACTCGTAGTTGTCGTCGTGTACACTGGCCAAAAAAACTGTGCAAGATTGTGTGTATTTAAGCTTCTTTTCATGCATCAACTTTTGAATTGTCTTGTTGTCCCACTTCGCAAGTGCATTCATTTTATTCTTTGAAATTATGTTGCTATATTTTCTGCTTAGTAGCAAACACTTGTACCTTAGCTCGCCTTTCTTTCCAGTCCTCCACCACAGAGTGTTAACTTTTTCGACTGGTCGTCGAAAGGGGGAGTATCTGTAAAGAACCCTACTGGAGAGAAAGGGAAATGAACGAGAGTTACATTTCCTACTTCGCTACAACATGTTCTGAAAGATGTTGCAACTTCCAGTAGGAATGCCTACAGGTGGCATTACCGTCGGTTGATATAAAAAGCGAAGTACCGCGAAGTTCTCTCTCTTCTTCTTCTTGCCTGGCTTTCTCTGGCACATTAGCTCTTCGCCTGACCGCTCGACATGTGTGGTCACATACAGCTAACCTGATGTTTCGGACTTGCAACGGCGAGTTCTATATTAGCAGCATTTGGATCTTTTCGCTTTGACCGGCAGATTTTTAAAATAATTTCTTCTTTTATGGCAAAAGCGCAGTGGTTTATTTTTATTAGACCTGCAAATATCAACACGAAACGAAAAAGATAATTACAGAGATGTATTTGCAAGGCGAGTGTTTTGATCTGAAACGATTAGAGCGTTGAAGGCACATGTTAGCCATCCAGGAACACATACTAATAAAATGTTTGAGAGGTATTTCTGTATGGATATAATCGAAAAAAATAATAATAAAAATTAGAATACAGTTATTTCCCTTGGATGAAGTTGGCTGGAAGTTACTTCCCTTCAACAATAAATTTTGATTGAGGTAAACTCTTTTTAAACAGTTTTCAAAAGATTAAGGCGACGAGCTGGCAGAAACGTTAACACGCCGAGCGAAATGCGTAGCCGTATTTCGTCTGCCGTTACGTTCTGAGTTCAAATTCAGCCGAGGTCGACTTTGCCTTTCATCCTTTCGGGGTCGATAAATTAAGTACCAGTTACGCACTGGGATCGATGTAATTGACTTAAGCCCTTTGTCTGTCCTTGTTTGTTAAGCTCCTTGTGGGTAATAAAGAAATAAGTTTTCAAAAGATTACCAACAAAATGATTTAACAGAAATAAAATTCGAATTGCTTGTTTTCTTTTTTCATTCTTATAAACTTTATAAGTACTGTAGTAAAATGCAATAAAGCGTTTCCCTCTTGATCCATTGCATTTAACTGCGCTTTGAGCAGCCAATGCTGAGCTCTAACCGACCACAAGGAAACATACATAGGAACTAATAACATATACTTGCGCTTATCGCGATTTTCTCCTAAGTAGGAAGCTTTAAATTATTTTTTAGTTCATTAGCACTTTTTGCTTTATAAAAACACAAATTAAATGTTTTAGAGCCACATCCGAGCGTTATTGTTGCCAGAACGGCTAACTGCCTTCCGTACCGGTGACATGTAAAAGACACCATTCGAGCATGATCGTTACCAGCGTCGCCTTACTGGCACCTGTGCCGGTGGTATGTGTAAAAAAATTCGAGCGAGGTCGTTGCCAGTACCACCTGACTGGCCCCCGTACCGGTGGCACGTAAAAAGCACCCACTACACTCTAGTAGCGGTTGGCGTTAGGAAGGGCATCCAGCTGTAGAAACTGTTCCAGATCAAGATTGGAGCCTGGTGCAGCCATCTGGTTTGCCAGCCCTCAGTCAAAATCGTCCAACCCATGCTAGCATAGAAAGCGGACGTTAAACGATGATGATGATGATGAGTTAGTTATTTGGTTTCACGGTCCAATATTGGACCTTACTAGCCAGAACGGTCACAGACAGAAAACGTTTGAACATGAGGGTGTTCAGAATAACCGGAAGCTGAACAACAACAATTATAGAAATTTATGGGTAAAAACACCCAAACGATGCTTGTCATTCTTTCAGTCTGTTATAAAAAACAACAAATATAAAATTAAAATAGTTTCTTCTGTATCAGCCTCGATGAATATAAGGTTAAGATCATGAACTAGTGACTACATGACTGAGTTCAAACTACTCAGTTATTAAGCAATTGTTTAATCTCAGGTCAGCTCTAGTTCTGTAGACATCAGAACTAAAATAGTCCATCTCTTATTCAGAGAGTGTGTTGACAACTACATTATTTAATCTGTCCTTTCCTTTTTTAAGATACTACAATGACAGAAATTTGGCTGTAGTTCATAACAGACCAAGCAATTACACATAAGCTCTCTGCCGTTCAAGAATTTGGACCTGGAGATCTCCATTTCCAGTGACTTCGAGGGCCACCTCCCAGTGGTGTCGGACGTCAACGAAGAGCCTTCGACTACAAGACGACGACCAAAGTTTTTTTTTTCCAAGGTCTGGGGTCTCCTGTCCCTAAGCCCTAGACCATCACCTAATCACCCTTACCCGTCTTGTTGATTAACAACAACAACAACACAGGATCTCTTGGTCGCATTGTTTCACATTATTGAAGTATGTGCTTATGCAAGAATTGTATCTTTGATTGAACTGTCTGCCTACTTGACAACACATGTTCCATATCTGAATGTTACCTGAGTCTTTGCACTGGAAAGTGCTCCTAACTGCAAACACCACTCTTATTCCAGCAGTAAATCCATCATCAATTATAATATCAAAATTAGATGCAAAATGATAAGAACAAAATATTATACTTCAAACACACATTCCAGAGACTCAGTTTCTTTTACAGGTCCGAAGAAGAAGAAGCAAAAGTGGATGCGCAGTTTTATAGTAGCTTGATGGACATGTTACCATTGTGTGATTATGTTGTGATTACCTGTACTTTGACACCACAAACGTATCATTTTATTAGTCACAAGGAACTGGAGGCAATGAAAAAGACAGCAACGTTAATCAATATTGCCAGAGGTAGGTACTTTAATTTCTTGTCACTAATAGTTATGGATGTATGACAAACGAAAATAGACAAGTAATAAAACGTCTGATTTGATATTGGAACTTGAAGATATGAGGTGACGATCTTTGAAGAGAAGGAATGGTAGGATTGTGAAGAATTTAATGATATTGGACAGGCAGTTAAAGGGTTAATTACTGGTATATAGTTATAGGAAGTCTCAAGGATTTCATTTCTTGGTTTCTTTAACACTGAATTAGAGAACACAGAATGAAATGACCTAATGAGAAATATTGACCTGCCTTAATACTAATGTTTTACTGTCCCTTACTACTTTTGTAACTAGGCATAGTATTAGATCCACATGATCCTCTCATCTCTTCAATACCCTCTCTCTTATTCACTGAATCATTCCATATGAGTAGTTGCACCCTGTCAGAACTTAATTCCTACTTCTACCACATCTATCAACCTATCCTTCTCTCCAACAACACAAAGTGACTATTACACTGAAGCTCAAAGTTATTCATATGCAGAACTGCAGGAACAAGTACATTGCACCAGTTAGTCTGTTTTAAATGTTCAGTTTCTTTTTGAACAAACCTTATGTGTGCGTACATATATGTGCATATATACATATATACCAGGTTGAGTAAAAAGAATTTGTACTGGATTTTTGCAATTGTCTGATAATACACATTTAGACTTGCCCAAATGCATCAATAAGTTAACATTGGTATTTTTTTACCGTTGTTCCAATCATCTGAAATGGAACCATCAAAGCCTGATATTTGAGCAATTTTGCTATTCAACTTCTAAAAAGGATGTAAAGCAGCTGAAACTGCTCACGATATCAACAAAACATTTGGTGAGGAAATGACCAGTGAGTGGTCAGCTCGAAAATAGTTTAAATGATTTCACTGTGGAGACCTGAGCCTTGACGATCTTGAGCATAGTGGACACCCATCTATCATTGATTTTTCTATTTCTGTCGCTCTATCACTGCCTCTTTCCTTTTTATTCTTTCAATTTAGGAGATATCATTGACCAAAGTGCTCTTGTTGATGCACTGGAATCAAGAAGGATTGCAGGAGCTGCCCTGGACGTCACTACACCCGAACCCTTGCCAGTAGATCACAAGCTTTACAACTTCCCAAATGTTATCATTACACCACACTGTGCCACAAACACAGTTGCCATGAGGAAAGAAATTCGCGAGACAGCCTTCAGAAATATGGAGTTAGGTCTTCATGATGAACCTATGTTATCTGAAGTGATTCTAGACTAGAATGAGAGACATTTCCATCCGCTAGGAACACCTGCATAATGATGGTTTTTAAATCAGTAAAGAAGGAAGAGGAGGAGAGTATCAACAACAAAAAGAAGGCAACACTGGCAATGATAACATCAATAAAAATCTGTTAATCAGTGATAAAAATCTATTAATCATTAATAAAAATTAATAAACAATGAGTTTTTCCTTCGTTTTTGTTGCTTTTTCTTTGTAAATTTTTGAATAAATATATGTAAAAAGAACAAATTAAATCATAGTAGACAAATGCAGCAACTTTTAGGCAGAAAAGAGAAATCAGCTAACTTAAAGGACTTGAACAACATATGCATTTTTGTCAGAGGACTGAGATATGTAGCACATTGCTGTACTCAAGAAGGCCCACCCACCACAACAGAACTGAGATCCGAAAACCAAGGTGCCACATAAAAAGCACTGGTGTGGATGCTGGTGTCATGTAAAAAGCACTGGTGATGGTGCCACATAAAAAGCACCCACTAGGCTCTGTAAAATAGTTGGCATTAGGAAGGGCATCCAGCTGCAGAAACAAAACCAAAACAGCCTATGGAGCCTGGTGCAGCCCCTGGCCTCACCTGCTCTTGTCAAGCCATCCAGCCCATGCCAGCATGAAAAACAGACATTAAACATTGATGATGATGATGTACCTGCCATATACATTTAACTCCTGTTTTACTCAATAATGTTAACAGATGCATAATTATGTAATCAGTATTGCAGTCTTCCTAACTATATAAATAAGAACTATTATGAAGTACTTCTCACCAGCAACAGAGATTAATTAACTTTTCATTATTCCCACAGAGACTATATTTTCTGAATTTTTCAGAGCAAAATTTACAGCCAAAAAACATAGGTCAATTTATACTGCTGGCAACTTTGAAGGACTAAAATCTCTAAGTGAAATGCTGCAGGATTCAGGAAGATAGTGTTTGAATGTTTACACTACATGCTCAAACTACATATTACAGTAGCAGTGCTTAACATTCAACACCTTGTCAGTTCTGTAACGAGAAAGTAGTCACAACATATTATCTCATATTTGGCATGATGGCTCTTAGCGAGTAATTTTAGCCCCTATTTCAGCAATCATTGTTCTCTTGCATGTGTATGGTGGCATGATCAAATAGAAATCGACTCCAGTATGTAACTGGTACATATTTCAACAACTCTGAAAGGAAAAAGACAAAGTTAAATAATAACTGTTTCTAATTTAGGCACAAGGTCAGTAATTTTTAAAACGAGGAGTTTAACTGATATTATTAATCCCAGTATTTGACTGGTGCTCTATGTTATCAATTTTGAAAGGATGAAAGGCAAAGCTGACTACAGTGGGATTTGAACTCAGAATGTAAAGAATTAGTAGAAATACTGCAAGTCATGTATTCTGATGACCTAATACCCCTGCCAGCTCACTGCCCCTGGTTTCTGATTAAGAAACAAAGCCAGCAAATTTGAGAAGAAATAGTTAATACTATCAATTCCAGTACTTAACTGACACTTTATCAACAATAGCATCTTCATTATTTTGTTGCATTATTGTGAACCACATGACATATTCCAGAGGAGTCAGTGCCACCTCACTCATTTTAAAACACTTTGTTGGGTTTCATTGTTCCTTTTGAAGATGCTCCTTCTTTTTTAACCTCTTATATTTTCAGTGATGGTTTGTTCTTGGTTCTCCTGCTCATTGGCAGACAATAGGATTGTGCTGTGGATTGCTAGAGTCAAAAGATGTTTGTTCATCTGGTTACTGAACTCAATACAAAGTGATGCTCTTCACCATTTCCAAGCTATGACTGGAAACTGGGACCTACTGGTCTTGGTGCTGCCTCAGATACTTTCCACAGCTTTCCTTTCTCCTGTTTTTTCTATTTTGTTTTTTTTTAGTTCTTCAAGCCAAAAGGATTTACTCCCATAACTAAGCCCTTTACATCAGTTTTATGTCCTTTGTCTCAGTACCTTCAGTTGAGTATGACCTTATAGTTTTCAGGATTCATTAGTTCCACCAAATCCACACTGGTCCTTCCTGACCACCTCTTCTCATCCCAGCTCTAATTACCAGTCCATACTGTAATACAAAGGATGACAGCAATCACAAATTATCTTTTTTGTACACAATCCTAATTGTATTTCTCAGTCCTAAATACTGGGATACAAGAACCACAAGTGTATGGGCAAGTGTTCATTTAAGCTTATGACTCAAGGGTTAGAGCATCGGGTTCACAATCATGAGGTAGTGAGTTCAGTTCCTGGACCAGGTTGTGTGTTTGTGTACTTCAGCAAAACATTTTTTTCCATGTTCATCTGTAGAAATGAGTTTCAACATCACTGGTACCAAGTGTATTGGCCTTTGCTTTTCCCTTGGATAACATCAGTGGCATGGAGAGGGGAGATTGGTATGCATGGATGATTGCTGGTCTTCCATAAAACAACCTTGCCCAGACTTGTGCATCAGGGGGCAACTTTCTAGGTGCAATCCTATGATCATTCATAACCAAAGGAGGTCTTATGTTTGAACTAAGTACTTAGCCTTTTAAACACTTCAACCATACCCATAAGCCTTACTTTGTTCAATCAAGAGATTTTCTCTTAGATATTTTGAGTATTTCTTCTAGGTAGTGTTTGGAAGAAAGGTGAAAACACTGCCACCCTTCACAAAGTACATACCTGTAAGATTTTGCTTGTCCTTAGATTAGATCCTGGTTTCACAAAATTGTCCCAGCCAACCCCTCCTCCCACTGAGAACTTTGCCAAAACTACAAATTTGGTCTATAACAACAAAACTGGCTTCTACAGTACTACTACAAATCCATCATCAGCCATGCCTGCACCTATGTTAATTGCATTTATGTTAATTTCCAATTAACATAAATACAGGCATGACTGTATGGTTAAGAAGTTTGCTTCCCAACCACTGAAAGTGGTTGCAACTCAGCATTTGGTGCCAAAATTAGATGGCTGTGTGATAAGAAGCTTGCTTCCTACCCACATGGTTCCAGGTTGTCCCACTGCATGGCACCTTGGACAGGTCTCTTCTACAATAGCCTCGGGCTGATCAAGAGCTTTATTAGTAGATTCAGCAGACGGAAACTGAAAGAAGCTCATCATACGTGTGTGTATGTGTTTGTCTCCCACCACCGCTGGACAACTGGTGTTGGTGTGTTTTCTTCCCCGTACTTTAGAGGTTCTGCAAAAAAAGGTCGATAGAATAAGTACCAGGCTTTAAAAAAAATACTAAGGTTGATTCATTCGACTAAAAACTCTTCAATGCGGTGCCCTAGCATGTCTGCAGTCTCATGGCTGAAACAAGTAAAAGATACACTTGATTTTATTTGCTTTTAAGAGCTTCATGTGAGTATAAGAACAGAATAAATACACATTTCGAAATTTTTATATTAATCACCTATGTAATTGCTCGTGGCAAATGTTACATTATCTGACCAGTATCTAGTGAACTCACATTGCATTTGTTCTCCGACAGTAAACAGGTCTGATATTCTTGAGCTACAAGTTGATAATGTGAAAGTCGCTCATAAGAATCAAAGGTCGGTCAGCTCTCTTAAACAGTTGAACGGCGAACATAAATTGGTGATTTAAACACTTTACATGGATACGGCCATAATGAATGTAAAGCGAATATGTTACGGTACTTTTTGATAACGGGGTTATAAATTTTATTGTGCGAGACAATTATAGCTTTTGTACTTATTTAAAGTGAAAATACGCATAAAAATTACCCTTAAGGAAAAGGAATTTTTTTGTTTTGACACATTCGCTCATACAACCTTTTATCTCCGTTTAATGGTAAATGTGCAATGAACTGAAAATGCATTGTTTTCTCTTCGGCATTCTATATAGTTTTTCTAATTAATCAGTTCCTTTATCTATTACTCAGCTATTCTTCTACTCCTGGTAATCCTTGAGTTTATGTACCCACTTTACGTTTTAGGCAAGCAGCTATTTTTATTTGGTTAGGCAGCTGACTGGGCAAAACAAACCTGTGATGTGTGTGTGTGCATGCATATATTTACATATATACGTTACAAACAACCGAGCTGGCCATTCTAATAAGTATGTACTAATTTGAATGGCCATCTCTCGTTATTTGTAACACAAAAATGAAAAAAAAGTTTTCCCTGGCACCCACCAAAAAAAAATTTTACCATGAGGAACAGCTATTCCCAAATTTCACCAGCAAATGTTAAGTATCTCAACATCAGTGAGCTCCTGACGAAACATTGATATTTTAAGTCAGTACCTTCTATTACTTTACTAGAAATGCCAACTTTACTTTGCAGAAAGTTAGCAAAAGATGCAACTGTATTTATTTTCAATACTTCCGCCAAAGGGAAAGACATAACTTGGCGATAGAATCTCCTTTTTTTTTTTTTTCGAAAACGAGGCTGTTATTATTTATAACACATTCACATAAACACACACATACATATACACGCGCACATATACATACATGATAGTGCGCCAATTTGATATGTAAAAAAAAAAAATAATAATAATCATAACACTGATTTCCAGCAATAATAGTAAATTTTTGCCTTACTAAAAACAATCTAAGTAGAAAGTGACAAAATGCCAGAAATTAAACTCCAACATATAGTATCATACAGCAGCCAGGACACAGTAAGTATTATATATATATTTATATATAATGTATATACGTATACTACATGCATACATTTATCTATGAAGTAAATATCATGGAAATCTCTATTTTCGTTTACGTTCACTAATTGTGTCTTAAGGACCAGTTACGAGTTTATCAATGGAAATATCTGGAAATATCTTTTATCTAAATCAAATTGGATGTATATGTTTGAATTAAATCGTTTATTTATTTACTAAATGTCGAGATACTAACTACTGTTGTTACGATCGATGGCTAAATAACCGAAGTGGACCATTTTCATCATTTGTATATATAGCAACTAATGGCCATGTGCATTCGTTGCTGTGAGACTGACTTGGGATGTTTGCGTGTGTGTGTGTATATATATATAGGTATTTCTATCTTTAATGGTAATTCGTTAAGGACCTTTTGACAGTGTTTAGGCAATCTAGCTGACCATATACACTCTGATACTGCAGATTCATATACATGCACGTACATGTTCTCTACCAATTAATATATCAATTCATCGCGTATGTAGTGCGTGCATTTGTTATCCTTCTCGTGTTCCCATTAATAAGTTCAGGCGATATACCTTAAATACTACCAAAAATTGTCAGGTAGCAGCTTCGAGCTGATGAATATATGTATGTAATTTTCTTATTAGTTAGAATCCGTCCGAGAAGGAAGTATCTAGAGTTAAGATAACAACAATAATAATTACTACAAGTTGAATTTTAAAAGTATCGGGTATTTTTACTGTTGCACTTTCAAATTTTCTTGTAAAGTGCGTCTTTAGTGGCTCTCTTTCTTTACCTCAAAATTCTAGCCTTTTCACGTTAATGTTCACTAGTAATTATTTGTATAAATGTGAATTTATAATCAGAGTAGAGGAGTTGCAGGTTTCAAGACGTTTGTCCATAAATATTCTCCTTTTCGCCGATTTTGGAAGAGTTGTGTACATCTGCAGGACAGCTAACCTCTGTAACAGTACACGGGGTTTTGCTTTTTTGTCTTAAATAACTATATTAATATTAGATACATTAAGTTTGCCCCTGGTAAAAGTTTTGATTGGAATGCTCCACCAGTACTCCTCGTGTTGATATGTATGTATTCAATAGCAAAGATAATGAAATTATTGTATACAGTGCTCATGTGCATTACAATTCATCAGAAAAAGTAGCCAGAAGTGCAGAAACTGTGCATAGAGTAATACACAGGAAGTGAACAGTGTAAAGAGTCGTTAAAAGAAGTGGTGGGTGGGAACATCAGGTGTACTGTTGGCGAATTTCTGTATGCAAGGAAGTTTTGAAGGATGTTTAAATTTTTCCAGTGAAGCCCTTTCTGCGAATGGCATTGTATATATTTTAGCAACAATATCATGTCGCACTGAGAGTTGTACCTTGACATTTTCAGGTATCTGCTGATAACCTGCATTATGTACTCCGCAGAAGGATGACATAATCGATACTTGGAGTTGCATCATGATCGCTTAAGAACTTCATGGTCTCATTTGTTCATTAGATATTTCATAGCTGCCTTCTTCTCTTGGAGTGCAAAATCGTAACCTTTGAGGTGTGACATGTTGTAACAGTCACGAGTCCAAGAGAGACTACATTCCATGATCTCCCTCAAGTTTATAGGAAACAATCGTGCATAGCCTTTTTGTGATATTCGGAATGTTTCTCGAAGTTTTTGCTGAAGTATACTAGACCTACACTTCGAGATTCAAGTGTGTGTGGGAGGAAAGTGTCATCAGGAAGTGAGTGTTTATTGAGTTGTTCACAACCAGCCTGCAGAATGTTATTTACTTCAATTTTGAACAGTTGGCTGGTGTGTTTATTTTCGCTGCTATTGTTTGGCAGGTGCTGTCTAAGTGATATCAAACATCACTCAAAGACGACCGCCTGCACTGATCTTAACTCTTCCTCCTACTTTTCTTCTGTGGTAGGATTTTTCAATATCACTGTTTATGGAAGTTTGCAGTGGATGTCAGGATCATGCAGGCTTTAATGTCTGTGGAGTGGATTTCCTCTACAGACCAGTCTAGTTTCCTAAATGTTGATACCAGTACTGGTTCTGCAAATGCATTGTGAGATATTGTCTTGATGTAAGTGGAATGTTCTGACTACTGTATCTTTTTAAGTCTGCTGTAATATTCTTTAAGTACTCGATCGTTGTGTACAGTGTGTTTGTATCATATTTTTTCAAAATACCTAGGTATTTGTAACACTCAGGGGAGGTAAAGAGACCATTGATGTATAGGTTTGGAGTTTGAAGGAACAGTATTTCTGCATTCGGTTTGTTAAATATAAGCATTTCTTTTCACTAAATTTCATCCTTATATCAACAGAAAATTTGACAAAATCTAGTTGTTTGCAGTGGCGTATAGTAGTTGTAGTGAGTGTTTTGTCACACTCAATGCCACCAAATTTCAAGCAGGGTATAACAAAAATTTTCCATTAAGATTTGTGCTTAAATTAATGAGTAAGGGTTATAATGAATTTGCTATTTTCGATGGGTGTGCAGTGTATACCTGGCACACCCAGAATATACGCCCCTGATTGTTTGTCAGCATTGTAAAATTTTGAGTATATATTATCCACAAAGAAATTATGGGTTATATTAGTGTTTCTTGCTGACATAGCCAGTGGAATTTCATTAAGTGATGGTGGATCTAGAACCAAAATAAATAGAAACATGAACCGAGAGTCCCCTTCAAATACTCCTTTTGAAATATTTATAACAGCAGAGACAATCTTTCCAGTTTCATTTACAAGTATGAGGATGCTAGAACAGGTGTTCATGAACTAAGACAGCAGATACTTTTACCAAACTGTTTTGACCTAAGTAGCCATGGATGGTGAATAGAATCAAACAACTTTCTATAACTAGATCATGCTGTTATAAGGTTTTCATTGTGTATTCTTGGGAAAAAGCAGCTTTATTTACTAGTTCAGTGCATTTCCGCATTCCTTCCTTTGCATTTGCTTGCTCGTTAGTGTCTGTATTATTGACTTGCAATAGTCTTGAAGGAATGAGTTCAAGCTAACACGTGTACAGTTTGTATGGTTGGCTCTGGGGTTATCTTTCTCTTCCAAGTCACTCTTGGTTAAAGGCTTTTCATGCTATGGCAAGCCAGTTCAGTATCTGGTTTTCCATAATGCTTTGAAATATATGTATAATTAAATGACTGTCTATGAGTCTCTCAAGTACCTTTCCATTGTACAGCTTTCCTACAGCTGTTTCAACATCATTTGCATAGGTTTTACTATTGATGGTGGTTTTGTTTTTTTTTGCTATACTGTATCTAGCTGTACTGTGTTTTGATTAAAATTTTTACTTTCATTCTAGAGCTTAGACCAGAATAATTTTAGATCTTCCTGAAATGGGGCTCTTTTTATAACAATATTTTTCCTTTCATCCTCTAGTATACAGTTTGTGGGTTAGAAGCAAACTTTTGGTTTATAGTGGCTTATATATATTTTTTTAATAAGGACACTTATGCTTTAGAGTTATTAATTTTCCATGAGATCATAAAATTTGGAGTAGGATTTCTATTCTTGTTAATTTTCCCAGGATACATTCTTGGTGTGTTGTAAAATTGTCATACACCTGACACTTTATAATGGCATCCAACTTTAAGAGTGTGTGTGTGAGAGAGACAGACAGACAGACAGAAAGATTTTAACTGAAAGGGCTGTGGTACCTAGCTAAATTCCAAACTGTTTCTCATTCTTCCACTTTCTTATCTGAATAACCCTGCATCAATCTGGATGTGGGTTCTAAAATAGTGCTCTTGCTCTGTTTCTCTAGAAGACATACAAAGTGCAAGAGATAAGGTAACTGTCTACAGTGTAGCAGATGTAAAAACTATATGAATGAATGGAAGCAACTCAAATGGGCCAATGCCATACATTTGGATAAATAATGAAGGGTAGTTAAAGGGACAGCTATGGGTATATTTCAGTTTATTAGACTTCATCAGTGTAATATAGCCTTCACAAGACTGCTTGGTTAGTCAACAAAGATTTTTATTTAGAAAACAATTGAAAATAATTGTTGACTGGTATAATTTCCTGCATTATAAAAAATAATAAAATGACCTGAGGGGACTAACTGAAATGTGGATAAATGGAGTGTGATATACTTGTGCAGTATCTTTTACTTGTTTCAGTCATTGGACTGTGGCCATGCTGGGGCTCTGCCTTGAAGAATTTTTAGTAAAATGAATCAATCCCAGTACATTTTTTTAAGCCTGGTACTTATTCTGTTGGTCTCTTTTGCCAAACTGCTAAGTTATGGGGGACATAAACACACTGACACTAGTTGTCAAGCAGTCATAGGAGACAAAGATTCACACACACACATATATACAATGAGCTTCTTTCAGTTTCTGTCTACCAAATCCACTCACAAGGCTTTGGTCAACTCGAGACTACAGCAGAAGACAATTGCCCAAGCTGCCATACAGTAGGACTGAACCCGCAACCATGTAGTTGTGAAACAAGCTTCTTACCACACAGCTATGCCTGCACCTTTAAGTATGCTAAAAATCCTTAATCCAAAAGGCAGTTAATGTGAAGGATATGTTGAACTGGAAACAAATAAACAAGCATACTTCAATGAAGGTGTAATGTTGAGTGCATGAATGACAGTGCGAATGAGTTGAGAAAGATTAGAATCAGAGAAGTTTGATGTAGCATGCAAGAGAGAAAACTGTCCTGATATGACACATGATGCATGTGGAGGATGCCAGTTGGGTGCAAAAGTAGCAAGCAATTCAAGTGGAAGGATCATGCAAAAGAGGAAGAGAGAAAACATTAGAAGAGGCTTTGAATAAGTGAATATGTATTGTGTACTTTTCTCCATTTGAAAATTCAAACATGCACATACTGTCACAGTATCTTTTAATAGCGCTTGTAAAACTTGAAATGACAGTCTTTGTAATATTTTGCTGTTGTTTAAGGCAGTGAGCTGGCAGAAGCGTTAGCATGCCAGGCGAAATGCTTAGCGGTATTTCATCTGCCGCTTCGTTTTGAGTTCTAATTCTGTCGAGGTCGACTTTGCCTTTCATCCTTTCAGGGTTGATTAAGTAAGTATCAGTTATGCACTGGGGTCGATGTAATCGACTTAATCTATGTGTCTGTCCTTGTTTGTCCTCTCTGTGTTTAACCCCTTGTGGGTAGTAAAGAAATAGGTATTTCGCCTGTCTTTACATTCTGAGTTCAAATTCTGCCAAGGTCAACTTTGCCTTTCATCCTTTCAGGGTTCATAAATTAAGTACCAGTTGTGTGCTGGAGTCGATCTAATCGACTGGCCTCCTCCCCCAAAATTTTGGGCCTTGTGCCTAGAGTAGAAAAGAATTGTTAGCACACTAGACAAAATGCTTTGCAGCATTTCATCTGTACTTACATTCTGAATTCAAATTCTGCCGGGATCAACATTGCCTTTCATCATGGAGGTTGATGTAATTGACTCAGCTCCTACCCCGAAATTGCTGGCCTTGTACCAAAATTTGAAACTAATGTTTTTTGTTGTTATTTTCCAGAATCATCCAGCAGAGAATCTCCTCAAACCTGATGGTGTCCACAAATGGAAATCAGCAAGTGCTGGGGAAAAATCATTATCTGCCATATTACAGGTAATTTGTCTTTATCCTATCACTTGAAAATATTTTTTGCGACAATCTGTTCTAGTAGGTGGGTAGTTGTGCAGTGATGCTGGTGCTGCCACAGTCTCTTTTAATAGTACTTGTAAAACTTGGAATGATAGTCCTTGTAATATTTTGTTGTTGATTAAGGCGGTGAGATGGCAGAATTGTTACCACACTGGGCAAAATGCTTAGCAGCATTTAATCTGTCCTTACATTCTGAGTTCAGATTCCACTGGGGTTGACATTACCTTCCATCTTTTTGAGGTCGATAAAATAAGTACCAGTTGAGCACTGGGGGTTGATGTAATCAACTCAGCTCCTCCCCCGAAATTGTTGGCCTTCTGTCAAAATTTGATATTGATATTTTGTTGTTTAACCCATAAGTTGGCCTTGATTAAACACCTATGATCCAAAGTTTTTTTCCAGACTTAGTGTATCTGGGATTATATTATCAAATAGATGCCTTCCTTTTTCAAAACAGAAATGTGGCTACTATGATAGACAGTATCCTATCTCAAAGAAGATTTGATTCTCCTCCTTAACATCATAAAATTAGAGTTAAACATCAGCTCTTAGACTGTAGAAAACATCTTATTATATATTCCATTACTTAGGCCACAAAATTAATCCTTGTTGAGCCAGTCCTTAAATTAGTGTCAAAGGTAATGTATATGGACAAGGACTGCTGCATAAAGAAGTGCCAGTCTCTAATTGTGGAGGGAATCTGGAAGAGGTAGATGTAGGAAGATGTGGGATGAGGTGGTGAACTATGATCTTTAGATGTTAAGTCTCATGGAGCCGATGACAAGTAACTGAGATTTTTAGTGATTTAATTGTGCTCGAGAAGACATGTCAGGCTGAAATCATAAATGTGGCCAGTGACATTGAAAGGCACCCAGTACACTCTGTGGAGTGGTTAGCATTAGGAAGAGCATTCAGTTGTAGAAACCAAGCCAAGACAAACTGGAGCCTAATGCAGCTCTCTGGCCTATCAGCCCTAGTCAAACCATCTTACCCATGCGAGCATAGAAAAATGAATGATAATGATGAGTGTTTTCAAAAGAAAGCTATTCCATATTTGTATTAGTTTATATAAATAACAGTCAAATGGGCAAGACTTCTGCCCCCCCCCCCCCATAAAAAACCCCCACTCCCCCCACTTTTCAGCTACGGAGAATACGAATCTGCAAAAAAAATTGGCAAAAATCGACATTTCTAAATTACACCCCCACCCCCATTTCCTTCATTTTTAACTTTTTGCACAATTTTTTTCTCAAAATATGCGGAAAAATACAGAGATTATGATTCTGAAAAAAAATTTCCAAAAATCTTTGTAAAATTTTTTTTTTCTAAATATGCGGAAAAATCATGATTCGGACAATAATTTTAAATCATTTCTGTACTTACGGTTTTAGGGTTAGTGTTGAGGAAAAAAGTCAAAATTGAAGTAGTTGGATGGAGGGGTAGAAACGGGGGGAAATTTTCACAATGCTGATTTTTGGCAATTTTCCAGAACCTCCATATCTGAAAATGGCAATTTTTGGCAAAAAAAAAATTACAAAAATAAACAAATTTGGGAGAAAATGGGGTGGGGTCTTTCCGTCAAATGTTTGGGTGTTGATATAATCTATGCTTTCCCACCAAATAAATGGATTTCTGTAAAAGATAGCTATTATCTTTATTATTTTCATTACTGTAAGTGGGAAGGCAGCAAACTGGCAAAATCCTTAACAGAAGTATGGAAGAAATGCTTCACAACATTTCTTTTATACTTTTGTTCTCAGTTCAAATTTCGCCAAGGTCAGCTTTGGCTTTCCATCCTTTCAGGGTTGATAAATTAAGTATCAATTGAACACTGGGGTTGATGTAATCGACTAGCCTCTGCCCCCAAAGTTGTGCCAAAATTTGAAACCATTATTACTACAAGTGTATAGTTAAATCATTAGTGTGCTAAAGAATATATTTGCAGTATTTAGTTATGCTACTTTATGTTCTGAGTTGCTTTTAACAAATTCTGCTGTTGTTATTTACTTTGCCTTCATCCTTCCTCTCACACATACTCTTTTTTTCAAATATGCATATATATATATTCTATCTCTTTCTTTCTCTTTCCTATCTCTCTCTCCCAATTATTATTGTTTTTTTGTTTTTTTTGAAAAAATGAAATATTAACTTGGTTATTTTTAAAAATTCATTTCTTATATTTTGTCTATCTTCAGTTTGAAAAAGCCTCAAAAATCCACTCAATTGATATCGGAAATGATGGCTCTGCTTTTATTGAGGTTTTGGTGGGACGATCCTCATCTCACAATGAAGATTTCAAGGTTTGTCTTAATGCAACTGTTATCATCATCTACTACTACTGCTACTACTACTACTACTACTACTACTACTACTACTACTATAGTGGCAAGCTGGCAGAAACGTTAGCATGCCGGGCGAAATGCTTGGCAGCATTTCGTCTCCCGTTACGTTCTGAGTTCAAATTCCGCCGAAGTCGACTTTGCCTTTCATCCTTTCGGGGTTGATAAATTAAGTACCAGTTACACACTGGGGTCGATGTAATTAACTCAATCCCTTTGTCTGTCCTTGTTTGTCCCCTCTATGTTTAGCCCCTTGTGGGCAATAAAGAAATAAGAATCATTAGTAAACCTGACAGAATGGCATTTTGTCCATCTTTACATTCTGAATTCAAATTCTGCCAAGGTTGGCTTTGCCTTTCATTTTTTTGGAGTCAGTAAAATAAGTACCCGTTGAGCACTGGAGTTGATTTAATCAACCTAGCTCCTCCCCCAAACCTACTGGCCTTGTGCTACAATTTGAGATCAATATTAAAAGTGGAGTCATGGCAGAATTGTTAACATGTCAGACAAAATGCTTTGTGTCATTTCTTCTGGTTTTAGTTCAAATTCTGCTAAGGCTGATTTTGCCTTACATCCATGCGAGATCATAAAAATAAATACCAGTCAAGTACAGGGATCAGTGAGATTGACTAGCCCCCTCACCTATAATTTCAGACCTTGTGCCTATAGCAAAAATGACTATTATATATATTCTTCTTTTTCCTGTTTATCAGGTTATTCTTGTCACATCATCATTTATGTCTCCAATGGAAAGCCGGAATAATACAAATCGATTCAGTGTACGCATGTTTGGTTCAGAAAAGTTAAGCAAGCCTGCAACTGAAGAGAAGTGGGACCGAGTAAAAATAATATGTACTCAGCCATTTAACAAGGTTAGTTTTGTTCTGTTTTGCATTCTCTTTTTAATTTGATTAATATTTTTTTTTTTTTTTGCTAAAATTGCTTGGTTTATCTTTTTCTTTATTGTTTGTATAAAGATGGTGTATAAAAAAAAGGGGGATCAGAGGTCCTTCCCAAGTCATACTGACTCATAAGCACCAGTTTCCTGGTTTCCATGGCATATATATTCCTCATCTGAATGGGATGCTGGTCTGTCACAGGATTACTCATTTCTGCCAGCTGAGTAACCTGGAACAATGTGAAATGAAGTGTGTGGCTCAAGAACACATATCGTCGGGTCCAGGAATTGAAACCACAATCTTCAATCTTACAATCATGAATCCAACTCCCTAACCACTAAGCCACCACTAAAAAAGGTGTGTAGTTGGTTAGAAATAGAATATAGCTTATTAAGGAAGAAATATAGTTGATTAACTAAAACCTAATTGTTACTTCAGTAATCGATTATAATCAATTAACAGAAGTCTAATATTCTAAGTTTGAAATTTTGGTACAAGGCCAGTAATTTCCAGGAAGGGGATATATTGATAACATTAACCCCAGTGTTCAACTGGTACATATTTTATTGACCCCCAAAAGTATGAAAGGCAAAGGTGACATTGGCAGAATTTGAACTCAGAACGTAAAGACAGACAAAATGCCGCTAAGCATTTTGCCTGAAACGCTCACAAGTCTGCCAGTTTACCACCTTACAGAAGCCTAATCATCATCGTCATCATTATTTAACACTTGTTTTCCATGCTGGCATGGGTCAGACAATTTGACAGGGGCTGGCTAGGCAGAAGACTGCACCAGACTTCACTGGCTATTTGGGTAGATGTTTTTATAGCTGGATGCCCTTCCTAACACCAACCACCTTACAGAGTGGGCTGAGTGCTTTTTATGTGGTACCAGTGTCAGCGAGGTTTGTTTTGGCATGTTTTTACAGTGTGGACTAGATGCACCACCACTGGTGGGGTCACCAACTAATTTACAAGACAAAGATCCTTTGAGCAGTAGAGAGAAGGGGCATTGGAAAACATGGCCTTGTGCCAGGTGATGAGAGGTTAAAGTGTAACAGAATGATAGAAACAGGTGTGTTGCTGTAGAGGAGCTACATGGTTACCCAGTATAACAGTATATACTTTATTAACAGAAATTCAATATATTTTGATTAATGAAATTTGACCTAACCTTGAAAATATATAACTTTACTGAAATGCTTTCATTTATGAAATACTACATATAGTATTTTCACTTTCTATTCCAATTTCGCTAACCATGTCCCAAGTATACTCTTTCTGATACTAACTATTCACTATAAAATTGATTGGTTATTTAACTATCTAGCATTAAGATTTCTTTGTGAGATGCAATGCTTATTTATTTACATTGTTTTAAATTAATCACACATTATCTTGTAGGTTCAAGATTTCAGTGGTGTGTTTGTATATTTTTAGAATGATATTGTTGGGTAGGTTTGAGAGGTTGGGTCTGGTCAGTTTTAACATAAAACAAGTGGAATATTTGGGCCAGATTTGGCTGGATTACATGCTAAAGGGTTAATTAGAAAAGGCATTATGTTACTCCAATAATTTCTTCAAAGATGTAAATCTGAATTTGCAGACCCATGTAATCTGTAGTAACATCTTGATCTTAGACAGGTAGTTTTCTTTTCATATTCAAAATAAATTTTAACTTAGAGCAGCTGTTTATTTTTTTTTTCAGTGTCAAAGTGTCGACAGCTTTGAAGGGCTGTTTTTGTTTTGCTTAGTCAGAAAGAAAGAGCAGTTTCCATAACATTTTTCAGGGTCTCCAATATTGGTTTGATGCAGATTGGAAGTCTTCCTCAGGCAGGGCATTTTCCTCAATGCTTGCAATATAGTGGACTCGACTTAAGCCCTGATGGTGGTGTATACACTTGGCAACGAATTAAGTCAACCTCCCAAGAACAGGAGCAGTTCTTTCAGTGGGCTTTCACACAATTTGCATCTACTAAATTTCATTTTCAAGTTTTAGTTGACCTCAAGGTTAAGGCAGAGGACACTTGCTCAATGTGTCACACTTTGGAGTTGAACCTGAAACCATATCATTGTGAAGTGACCTTCTGAACCACACAACTGAACTATTACAACCTCCATTAATGGCATCATAGGTCATATCTGGAAGCAAACTATGGGTTTCACAAACAAATCCTTCTTTACTGAAAATATTCATTAACCTTTTAGTATCTAAACCAACCACATCCAGCCCAAATATTCTACCTGTATTATGTTCAAACCAACCAGATCCAGCTCATGCACCTGATGAATGACAATGACTGGTCCCTAGCTGGTGACTGGATGGGGAGGCTGTCTTCTCAACCAATATGCTGCTGGATGATGAACTCTGCTGATGTTATTCTATGCTTTCTGATTCATGGCACTGAGCTTAGCATACTCAAGGTTGAGATGCTGCGACTTCACGTCTTCCTCAGTTTATTTCACCTGTGTCTTCTTTGGTGTGCTGTACTGGATTCTCCAATGTGTGGATCACACCTACCTACCATGTCATTTTAAAAGTAAACAATCACAAGGAAATCTTGAAACCATGAGACAATGTGTGATTGATTCAGAATAATGTGAATGAATAAGCATTCTATTTGATAGAATAATCTGAATGCTAAAAGGTTAAATAGTCTACTGCTTTGCCCTGTATTTCTTCTCTATTTCCTCTACAAGAATAAATGTTGCTCTTTATGACCCAATAAGCTAGCATCAGCATTCTTGTAAAAAAAGAAAAAGTAACCAACTCTTTAGGTCACATCTGGCAGTTCCCCAAAAAATGCAAAACACATTGGAAAACTGAGTAATATATACATTATACCTGAAAGGAAGAGGAGATGGTCACAACAGCAATGGCTTATGAAGCTTCTACATGACTAAGGTGGACTTGTTGCTAAACAACTCTATTTAGATCTTTAGCTCTTGCTGTGTAAAACCCAGTTTCCCTTGAACCCACACAACTGCTTTTGTTTTTCTACTGCTTGGTCTTCTACTGTACTCCACCTCTCCTCTCTCTCTCTCTCTCTCTATATATATATATATATATATATATATATATATATATATATATAGGCACAGGAGTGGCTGTGTGGTAAGTAGCTTGCTAACCAACCACATGGTTCCGGGTTCAGTCCCACTGCGTGGCATCTTGGGCAAGTGTCTTCTGCTATAGCCCCGGGCCGATCAATGCCTTGTGAGTGGATTTGGTAGACGGAAACTGAAAGAGGCCTGTCGTATATATGTGTATATATATATATATATATATATGTGTGTGTGTGTGTTTGTGTCTGTGTTTGTTCCCCTAGCATTGTTTGACAACCGATGCTGGTGTGTTTACGTCCCCGTCACTTAGCGGTTCGGCAAAAAGAGACCGATAGAATAAGTACTGGGCTTACAAAAAGAATAAGTCCCGGGGTCGAGTTGCTCGACTAAAGGCGGTGCTCCAGCATGGCCGCAGTCAAATGACTGAAACAAGTAAAAAAAAAAAAAAACCTATATATATATATATGTGTGTGTATATATATATATAATATATATATATATATATATATATTCTACACACAACGTTACATACAATGATCCTTAATACAATAGAAGTCTATCTCTAGCTTGCAATGATCCACATTGTAACATGCACTAACCGCTTGTAACATGCACTAACCACTCTCTCTCTTTCTCTCTTTCTCCATTGTTTGTGTGTTTAGACAGATAGATAGATAACCTCCATTCATTCATTCGCTAACTTTATTAGTTTATTACTGTTCCTATTATCCACCTTTTTCTCTCTTCTTTTAACATGCTCCCCCACACACATACACACACACAATGTGTGTTTGTTTTTATTTAGATTGAGTATTGTTTTATCATGGTTATTATTTAGTTCTTTGGGAAGGCGAGGGTGTTGGGTTTTTTTGTGACATCTCATGTAAAACACAGAGAAAAGGTCATAATTAAACATTAGCATTCACCAATAATAAAACAGAATGTATGTAATACTGTATAGCTTGTTATGAGTAGATGATTGTTCACAAAACTAAGCAACAAATGTATAAGTGCATATGCACTTCTAGATAGATGTGTGTTTGTGTGTATATATACACACACACACACACACACAGTCACATGAAACCCTCTGGACGAAGTTTGACATTTCTGGAAAAATTATTATACTAGAATATTCCTGTTGATTTTATTTTATTTCAAGCCTGTCACTTTTCAACTAAATGTGATTTATAAATACCTATTAAATTTCTTTACTTACAGCTGTAATTACCTATTTAATGTAATTACAATTATATCTAACCCTTTTAGCATTTAAACTGACCATATCTGGCTCAGTTATTGTCCCTATATTTTACATTCAAATTGCCCAGATCCAACTTCTCACATTTACTCTATAATGTCATTCTAACTGGCATTCCTTCAGTTACAACAACAAGCGCTCCAATTGATTTGTTCAATGGAACAGCCTACTCATGAAATAAACATGCAAGTGGCTGAGCACTTCTCAGTCCTGCGTATTCTTATTGTAGTTCTCAGCGAAATTCAGTATGACATAGAATGTGACCAGGCTGGCCCTTTGAATTGCAGGTACAAATCATTTTTTTCCAGCTGAGTGGACTGGAGCAACATGAAATAAAGTGTCTTGCTCAAGGACACAGTGCACCACCAGGAATTGAACTCATGACCTTACAATCATGAGCTGAATACCCTAACCACTTAGCCATGCACCTTCACAATTGTTATTCAGTAACGTCATTCTAAAAATAAACAATCGCATCATTGAAATCTTGAAGCTGATGATAATTCATGGTTAACTCAAAGCAGTGTGAGTAAATAAGCATTACACTTGATGGAGTAATCTCAATGTTAAAGGGTTAAAACATTGAAATCCTCTGCAATTGTTTTTAAAAAAAAAACAAAGGAAAGAAAAAAAATACGAAAAGTTATCGTGGATGTATTTACTTCAAAATGCTGCCTTTTTTTTTTTTTTAACATTTTGTTGTATGATTTTATGAATAATTATATTTTATAAAATAATAGGTTTAGCAGTGTGAAAAGTTTTTTGAAATATGGCCTTGTCAGATGGCTGATAACTTCAGTGAGGCCTTCCTGCATAAAAAAGCTTCTCCACTTTTTGTCTAACAGTATTTAATTTTGCTGTATCCACCTGTTTTCAGAGTTTGTCCAGGCAGAAGTTAACTTTGCTTTTCATCTCTGTTGGATAGGTGGAAATCAGTAACATGAATATCCCTTATCTGGTGATAGTTTAATCAAATATACTACTCCCCTGCATCTGTCCTTACATTCTGAGTTCAAATTCTGCCAACGTCAACTTTGCCTTTCATCCGTTTGGGGTCAATGAAATAAGCACCAGTTGAACACTCAGATTGATGTAATCAAATATCTCCAAAATATCTCCAAAATTTCAGGCCTTGTGCCTTTAGTAGAAAGAATTATTATCATCATTATTATTATTATTATTATTATTATTATTATTATTATTATTATTATTATTATTACTACTACTACTACTACTACTACTACTACTACTACTACTACTACTACTACTATTATTATTGTTATTATTATTATTATTATTATTATTATTGGTTGGCATAATCAGTAGAGCATTGGATAAAGTGCCTTGAGGTATTTAGTTAGACCCCTTTACAATCTTAGCTTCTACTGAGGTCAACTTTGCCATTCATCTCTCTGATATCAACAAAATAAAGTACAAATCAAGTACCAGAGTTGATTTGATCACCTAACACCCTTCTAAATTTCTATCTCTGTGCCTGCTATATGGATTGGCAGAGTCAGTAGAGAATCAGACAAAATGCTTTGTGGTATTTCTTTGGATACTACATTTTGAGTTCAAATCCTGCTGAGATCAGTTTCGCCTTCCATCTTTTCAGGGTTGATAAAATAAAGTATTGGTGAAGTACTAGGGTTGATGTAATTGGTTGTCCCTCTCCACTGCAACTTGAAGCATTGTGCCCATGTTAGAAGCAATCATCATCATCATCATGTTTAATGTTTATTTTTTTTCTACTCATTAAATTTCAGACTACCAATTATGGCTTATCATTTATAAAATTTCATTCTCCCCCATCTTCAGAAAACCGATCACGTGCTACTGTAAGCACAGTGGACAATGAAGAGGATGATTTAGTAAGTATATGTACATAAAATATATATATATATAGGTGCAGGAGTGGCTGTGTGGTAAGAAGCTTGCTTCCCAATCACATGGTTCCAGGTTCAGTTCCACTACATGTCACCTTGGGCAAGTGTCTTCTATCATAGCCTTGGGCCAACCTAAGTCTTGTGAGTGGATTTAGTAGATGGAAACTGAAAGTAGCTTGTCGTGTGTATATATTATATGTGTGTGTGTGTCTGTGTTTGTCCCCCCACCATCACTTGACAACTGATGTTGGTGTGCTTATGTCTCCATAACTTAGTGGTATGACAAAAGAGACTGATAAAATAAGTAGGCTGTGAGAATGTGTGTGGGGAAAGGTAGATTAGTTCATGGCAAGAGTGAGAGATGTATGGTGGTGAAGAAGGAAGTTTGATGGCATAGAAGGGCAATCAATGGAAAATGTGAGTGAAGAGGAACAGTGTAAAGAATGAATGATGAATAGCAAGTGAAATGGTCTTAGGCACCAGTATCAGAGAAAAAGATGATGAAATACGCACTTCTGCTCACATTAAATTACAGCAGTTAGGGTAGGTGATGGAGGGGTCAGTGATAGATAAATGGTGTGTGGTGGGGATAGCTTGAGGAGGAAATTGGGTAAGGAGCCCAGTTACATCAGCATGTAACTTTTCTTCGAAACTACGTAGAGTGACCAGTTTGTATAAATGAAAAATTGGTTTCATGTCTTATGTTTTTATTTAAGTATATGAAATGAACCATTTTGTTAGTAAATAGCTGAAACAGGCTTATAACATGTAGTGTACACATAAGTTAACAATGTGAACACAAAAAGCATAGTTAAATTGATTTATTTCAAGGTTGCTTAAAGCTTTTCCTTTGTAATAGTTTATGCACATGCACTGTACAATCAAGTGAGGTACTTTGCCATTTTTGAATTTTGGTACTCTATATAAACCCTTTTATTGACTAGATCAGTAAGTTGGATTAAGTTGCATAATAGAAGTATTTTATGAGTATCAAGATAAAGTATATTTTTCATTCGTCCAGTCTTTAACCAGCTGAATTGGTAGATTTTTCCCTAATTATCAGAAACAGTCACTCTTTATTGAAAGTTGTCAAGATATTAACTAGTCCAGTTTGTTATGTAGTCATTCCAGAGAGTTCTCTGGAGAGCAAAATATGAAATTGGGACCATCAAATTCCATCTATATCATCATCATCATTTAATGTCCGTTTTCCATGCTAGCATGGGTTGGACGGTTCAACTGGGGTCTGGGGAGCCAGTAGGTTGCGCCAGGCCCAGTCTGATCTGGCAGTGTTTCTACAGCTGGATGCCCTTCCTAACGCCAACCACTCCGTGAGTGTAGTGGGTGCTTTTTACGTGCCACCTGCACAGGTGCCAGACGAGGCTGGCAAACGGCCACAATCGGATGGTGCTTTTTACGTGCCACCGGCACGGAGGCCTGTCGGGGCGGCACTGGCAACGGCCACGTTCGGATGGTTCTCTTATATGCCACTGGCACTGGTATCTCAGCTACAATTTCCATTGATGTTGATCGATTTCGATTTTGATTTTCACTTGCCTCAACAGGTCTTCACAAGTAGGGTTTGTGTCACAAGAAGGAAAGGTATGCATAAGTGGGCAGGCTATGTCCAGGTAGAGGTTATGCATTATTTTTCATGAAAATTAAAATTAAGGGTGTATGTAACACATAGATTTAAAGTTTTTGCTTACCCACATTTATTAAGACAAAAATCCCCAGAATCTAAGCTTTAATCATTTTTTCAGATTATTTCTATTATTTCAATTTAGTTTATTTAAAATGACATATAAAAAGACTTAGACACTGGATTATTACAGATAATCTACTCTTAGCTTATGCGACAACGTGTTATTCATGCAATTATAAGTTTTTAAGACAATTTAGATCCCATCACACACTTTTATAGTAAATATGATGTGAAATTTTAGCTATTTCTTTTTCCCATAACATGTCAACATACCATGTCAGATTTTTTTACTTCTTTGCAAGTAGGCTTCAGGACCTATTTTTCTGTCTACCTCTTCAGTAACTTTCTTCAATTAAGACTGAACTGAAGATTGAGTCACAAGATGTGATGTTCCCATTTGAGATTGACAAAGAGTGATGCCTGCTTGCATAGTTCAGTGGTGATACTAGTTTATCAAATGTTCATAACCATTTCATTACTACCTGCTGATAGATTTTCCATTACAGTACTTAGAGTTTTTTTGTATTCTCTGCTCAGTATGTAATTTTTACACTCTTGTACAAGAGAATAGATAATGCCATCATCATCATCATCATCATCATCATTATTAATTTATTGTTCAATATTATAGAATAATCCAAAGAAAATTGGTGCCTTCTTTTTCCGCCAAGATGAGGAGGATAAAAAAGATTTAAAAGTTGGAAGCCTCTTTGCTCGACAAAAGGAAAAACCAGAAAGTTCACCTTTAACAGGTAAATTTTGCTCTCTTTTGCTTCTGAGTCTTCAAATTAAAATATCTCTGCTTGGAAGAAAACTCACGAGCATAAATCATTTTATTTTTGCTCCCTATTCAAATTAATCATCACTATTATCATAATCACTACAAACCCCTATAATCATCATTATCGTTATTATTATGGTCACTACTGTCACTCTTATTACTATTGTGATCATCTTTTCCACAATCTTAGTCATCTTTATCATTATAGTCATATCATCTGTAATCCCCATTATCATCATTGATGGTATTATGTTTAAGTTCTGAAGATTTGTGAAAGAGATAATACTCTTCTCCTCTTCCGCATACCATCACCATCATCATTACCCTTATCACCACCACCATCATCATCATCATTATCATCATCATTATCATCATCATCATCACCATTAACATAAACTCTAGTGTTAACAAAAGGATATTTTTTATTAATAATTTTTCAACTTTCTTTTTTCATGGCTGCTCAAGTCAGATTTTAAAATTATTTTTTTCTAAATTTGTACAGTATGACAGTTCATTGTCCTTCTTATAATTAACAAGTCAGCCATGTTTTTCCTATTATTAACTACTCAGTTATCCATCTGTGAAGTTGAGATATAACCTGTTTATCAGTCACAAAGTCTGAACTAAGAACAATTTTGTGCCTTGCCTAAAGGTAAAACAAAATAGCTGCTGCATGTTTTGAATTCTTGACCATGTGGTTAGTGGTCCAGCATGCAAATCTCACATCCATTGTGCATTTATGATTGATCTTTAATTCTAAATTCAGAATGATCTTCCCTTATTTTAGTTAACTTATTTCCATTCATGGTTATATTTGACTTTATTCAAAAAAATGTGTATTTTCTTGCTAGAATCTTACGTTGAACAATTGTCTCCTCCTGTACTACATCATGGATATGGTATACAAATCATTACTTGATCACCTTGAGTTCAAACCCACTGTAGATGTTTTGTTGTCTTTTTGGAGGGTAAAAAAAGACTACACTTTATTCTGTGTTCTTCATTATGTCTCGCAATTAAGAAGAGGTACAAAAAAATGAGAGTGAATATAGGTTTGCTAATTTAGTAGCAATACAAGAGACAGAAAGAACATAACTTGAGAATGGGCTAATGGTTGATGGAAAAGTAAAAGTTTGATAATTTAGAAACAAGAGAAGAGACAAGAAGGATATTACCTGAAATAGAAGAATATTCTTTCCAGGAAAGAATATCATGAAACTACTTACGTATTGGCTCAGAAGAGATCTTTTTTGATATTAGTTGCCAGTTTGCTGTTAAACTATGGCCATTTGATGTCTCAATCCCTTGCTTCTCTAATACTATTATCACTACCTTTCTTACTACAGTTTACTCTTTTACTTGTTTCAGTCATTTGACTGTGGCCATGCTGGAGCACTGTCTTTTAGTTGAGCAAATTGACCCCAGGACTTATTCTTTGTAAGCCTAGTACTTATTCTATCAGTCTCTTGCCGAACCGCTAAGTTACGGGGACGTAAACACACCAACATTGGTTGTCAAGTGATGTTGGTGGGGACAAACATATACACACACATATATACATATATACGACGGGCTTATTTCAGTTTCCATCTACCAAATCCACTCACAAGGCTTTGGTTGGCCCAAGGCTATAGTAGAAGATACTTGCCCAAGGTGCCACACAGTGGGACTGAACCTGTAACCATGTGGATGGTAAGCAAGCTATTTACCACATGCATTATGTGGTGGTTTATTTTTTCTAGTTTGAACGTTTGAATCTTCATATTGTAGAAGCAATTACTTTTTACAACTAGATGTCCTTCCTGTTGATGAACCGGAGTGGGACCTGTTATCAGTTCAAGTAACTTACAATAACAATGAACAGTGGATGTAAAATGAACTGGAGATGAGGAATGATAGTGGGTGGATATATATGTATGCATGTAATGTGTGTGTGTGTGTACCAAAAATATACAAAAAGTACTGGTGCAGGTACCATGTGAAAAGCACTGGTGATGGTGCTATGTAAAAAACACCCAGTACACTCTATAAAGTTGTTGGCATTAGGAAAAGCATCCAGCCATAGAAACCAACCCAAAACAGACTATGAAACCTTGTGCAGACCCTGGACTTGCCAGGTCTTGTCAAGCAGTCCAACCCATGTCAATATAGAAAATAGATGTTAAATATTGATTCTTTTATTCCTTTACTTGTTTCAATCATTCAACTACAGCCATGCTGGAGCACCAACTTTAGTCAAACAAATCAACCCTAGGACTTATTCTACTTGCCTCTTTTGCCAAACCGGGGACGTAAACACACCAACATCGGTTGTCAAGCAATGGTGGGGGGACAAACATAGACACATAAATATACATACATACATATATATATATGTGTGTGTGTGTGTATAAATATATATATATATACACACACACAACTAGCTTCTTTCAGTTTCCATCTACTAAATCCATTCGCAAGGCTTTGGTCAGCCAAGGCTATAGTAGAATATACTTGCCCAAGGTGGGACTGATCCTGGAACCATGTGGTTGGGAAGCAAGCTTCTTACTATACAGCCATGTCTACAGTTTGTAGCTTTCAGTAGTATAGATATATAGTATTCTTTTATATCTTATTTAACCTTTTAGTGTTCAGATTGCTCTGTTAGATATAATGCTTTATTTATTCATATTGTTTTGAATTAACCAAGCATTATCTCATAGCTTTGAGGTTTCAGTGATGTGATTGTTTATTTTTAGTGTCAATGTAGGATAGGTGTAAGAGGCTAGATATGGCAACTTTGAATGTAAAGCAGGTAGAATACTTGGGTCATATATGGTCAGTTTAAATGCAAAAGGGCTAACATGTATATATTATATACAACTGAAAGCTACAAAGACTGCAGCATTCATCTTGAGAAAGTTTCTTGTATAGATGTATGGTGCTTTAGCACTAGAAGACAAAAAGCATCCAGCAATGGTGGAGTTGCTAAATCCAGATTTCTGTGTCTTTACACATCATCAGCAGCAAATCTCCACTTTGCTTAGACAAATTTTGCTTCTACTGATGTAGAAAAACAGTGATTGATATATCACTGGTGTCACAAATTGCTAGCAGTCTGAGTAAAAATTCATTATTAGTGATGTGTATGTATTTGACTAGATCTTGCATTTTGGTATTCAAGATAAGGTGGCACCCTTTGCTGGTGCCACATAAAAAGCTCTCATGCTGGTGCTGCATAAAAAGTACACACTGCATTCTGTAAAGTAGTTGTCATTAGGAAGGGCATTGAGCCATAGAAACTGTGCCAAAACAACAATTGAACCCTGTGTAGCTCTTTGGCTTGCCAGCTTCTGAGAAACCATCCAACCCATGCCAGCATGGAAAACAGATGTTAAATAATAATGACAACGACGTATGTATGTGTGTGTGTGTACTTTTTTATTTCTTCTCGCACTCTCACTATACATATACACATAGGCTAAGACTACCTCCACCAACACCAGGAAACTTCTGTATGCTTAACTGACCTGCTAGTAATAATAGCCACTTTTCCCTCAAATCATATTCTGCTGTCTTAAATGAGAAAAGAGACATTAAGTAATGTAGTTCTAGATACACTTTGTTTGAAAAATAGGCCAGGATGATAAGGGTTGGAACACTTTTAATCATAGGTCTTCTTGATCAGGGCTCATCATCATCATTTTAATGTCCATGTTTCTGTGTTTGCATGGAATAGTTGGAGTTTATTGAGACAGATTTTCTATGAACAGATGCCTTTCTAGTTGCCAACCCTCACCTGATTCCAAGGAAGATGATATTAGAAAGGAATGAGACTGCTTGTATATGACAGTGACAATAATTTACAACTAACAAGTGATGTCAAGACAAGGAAATGCAAACATACACACACACATATATGTGTATGATGGGTTTCTTTTAGTTTCTGTCTGCCAAATTACTCACAAAGTTTTGGTTGGCCCATGGGCTGTAGCAAAAAATACTTGCCCAAGGGACCATGAAGTGAGACTGAACCTGGAATCATGTGGTTGGAAAGCAAGCTACTTACCACACAGCCATGCCTGCATCTGTGGGGTTTGTATTAAAAAGGTTTTTCTCTCCTCGCTTGTAGGTGCTGCAGCTATTCGAGCTGCATCCAATCAAGCCCGTTCGACCTATCTTGAAATAAGATCCAGCACCAATACCAACAGTACCCCAGAGGTAAGTCCTAATCATGCCTTATACCAATATATTATGGGTATAATTCCGAACACTGAACCATGTTATTTAAACAAAATAATGAGAAACAGAAACCTTAATTCAAGTAATAGATCAAATTAATCTTTTATTCACAGAGACAAAAGTTGGCCCCAAACTAAATTCAGTCAAATTTAGTTTAACATAGGAGGACTGTCCACACATAATGGTCACTAAAAGTTGTTTTAAATAAGAGCATACAAACATAAATGACTTTAAAACGTTAAGCTGTCATCTCATCATCATCATCGTTTAACGTCTGCTTTCCATGCTAGCATAGGTTGGATGATTTGACTGAGGGCTGGCGAACCAGTTGGCTGCACCAGTCTCCAATCTTGATCTGGAAGAGTTTCTACAGCTGGATGCCCTTCCTAATGCCAACCACTCCGAGAGTGTAGTGGGTGCTTTTACGCGCCACCGGCTTGGGGGCCAGTCAGTCGGTACTGGCAACGACCTCGCTTGAATGTTTTTACACATGCCACCGGCACAAGTATCAGTAAGGTGGCGCTGGTAACAATCACACTTGAATAGTGCCTTTTACGTGCCACCGGCATGGAAGCTGGTTAGCCACTCTGTCAATGATCACACTCGTATGGTGCTCTTTGCACCCCGCTAGCACGGATGCCAGTCATCAAATTTGGAAAAAATATGTACAAGAGAAAAAATTTATGTGTAACAAGTTCAACAAGCAGAAAATCATTTACAAAAACAGAAAAATAATTCTTGTTACAAAAATATTGAGTTTGGCAAATGAGATGCCAAGGACTCACTGCTAGAAAAAAAAGCAACCCATAAACACATCAACTTTAATTACAATGACAAAGAAATATTCTTTCTTGAAGCAACAGTCAAAACAATTCATATTTCACTAGAAAGAAAGAAAATGGTCAAAGAACTTGAATATTCCTGCTAAAAGCAGCTGTGTTCATTGTATTTGTTTTTGTTAGGTTGAATTTTTAACATTGCATGTATACATCATCATCATCATTTAACGTCCGCTTTCCATGCTAGCATGGGTTGGACGATTTGACTGAGGTCTGGCGAACCAGATGGCTGCACCAGACTCCAATCTGATCTGGCAGTGTTTCTACAGCTTGATGCCCTTCCTAACGCCAACCACTCCAAAGTGTAGTGGGACGAGGGCCAGTCAGGCGGTACTAGCAATGGCCACGCTCAAATGGATCTTTTTACGTGCCGTCAGCACAAGTGCCAGTAAGGCGACGCAGGTAACGATCACACTCGATTGGTGTTTTTTACGTGCCATTGGCATGGAGGCCAGTTTGTTGCTCTGGCAACGATCATGCTCATATGGTACTCTTAGCACTCCACTAGCACAGATGCCAGTCATCGAATCTGATTTCGATTCAGATTTCACTTGCCTCAATAGGTCTTCACAAGCAGAGAAAATTTTGTGTGTGACTGTAAATGAAACAGTTTCTTTTACTAGAAACAATATCATACTGTCATTTTGTTACTAAAGAAAATTTTAGTGATATGAAATAATAAAGAAATGAAATGAGCTGCAAAAGCATTTTTTTTATAAGATTACATGTGTGAGAAAACTTGTCTTAGAAAAGAAAGGTATTTCATGCATAACTTGACATTGTTTTTATGTCAGCTTCTGAGTTCAGAGTTTTCTTGATAGCAACTTGCCAAATATTGTCTACATTGTGGTCACCACTTGTCCACTATTTCACTGCAATTGTCCACTTATCAGCTGCAACTGACTCCTGGGCAGATAAAGGCTGTTCTTGTAACTGATGGTAGGCTCATGCAAGCAAAGACACAAATTTGGTAGCAAAGAAGAAAATTTAGCCATATAACTGCTTTTAAACTGATGTCACAATGAAGAAATGTAGTTTCTGCTAGGGTCATGCTAAGAGAAATAAATGTTAGCTGGAGTTTAGACCAACCACAGGGTTCTTTAAGATAGGTGAACATTGTTTGCCTACAGATGTGAACTAGGTCGGTGGGTAGTTGTTGTAGAATAGAAATAAGCAAGGTTTGTAGGTAGATGTTGTAGTGAACATGAATTAGGTAGAGATATACTATATTTAGAAAATGAACTAGGTAAATGGGTAGATGTTATAGATGTAAACTAGGTAAGCGGCTACTGTAAAAGTCAAGTGTAAATACCGAAACTCTACTTATCATATGGAGTACTTTTTTCTCATTTGTAAATTTAAACCCACTTAGACTAACCCATCCATCCATTCTTCCAACCAGTCAGTCATTCATTCTTTTGTGTTATCTGTTTATCTATGTATGTCACCATGATGAATCAGTGCTGGCTCTGACCACCGTTACAGTAGTAATGTAAGTCAGTGTATGTCGATAATCTCCCTTCACATGAAGTAACCCAGTGATTGAATTATGCATTTGTTTTCTTTGTATTCCTGTATTTGTCTATGTGCCTACCCGCTGATAGTGAACACTCCAACCACACCTAGTAAAAGATAAAGATACCCCCTTCCCTTGTTAGTCATGTAGGACACATTGTAACTACTCTAGGAGACTTGTTATTTATGATATAAAAAGTTGAGAGGTACCTTAATCCCAGAAGGTAACCTCTCGTGAAACAACAAGGGTTGCTGGACCTGTTAAATTAGTAGTCAAATTTCCCTCAAATACACCCTACTGTCTCACAAAAGCAAGGCTAAATTGAACAATATGGCTCTATAATGGCTTAGATGCCTTTGGTCCATCAACACTAGCCCAAGGCTAAACAATAAAAGACCTTTCTAGTTCATGGAACTTCATAAAGACACCTGATCCACTCTGATTGTGATTTTTATTGACATTTCCTCATAAAGCCCCTCCAAAATCAAATATTTATAACAGAACAAATTCATTAAAAATGAAACCGTTTGTAAGTAGAATGAAATACCTGTAGATGTGCTGAAGCACGCAAGCAAGTAGTTCTTTTACTTATATTCTGGCTAGGATTCTACTGAAGACATCTCTGAAGAGAAAAAATGACATCAAAATTTTAAATCTAAGTTGTGTTTTCCATCGTAACATTAACTAAATTTGTTCCTTATCATCATCATATCATCATCATCATCATTGTTGACAATGTTCTCATCCTCTTTATCATTATCATCACTACTACCACCCCCAACATCCTTGTCGTTGTCATCATTACAACAGAATGACTGGTAAGACTTGAAACAGGAATCTGTTGTTTCTCAAGTATAGCAGACACAGGATCAGTTCCACTACTCGACACCTTGGGCAAGTGTCTTCTACAGTAACCCTGGGTGTACCAAAGTCTTGCAAGTGGATTTGGTAGATGGAAACTGAAAGAAGCTCATGGTGTGTGTGTTATTTAATTTCATGTAATAGTTGTGTAAATGAATGTCACTGTCATGCAAATGGTGCCCTTCATTTTCAATATTTCATGGAAACATGCCTGGTCATGAAGAAATATTGCCTTGCTTGGAAACAGGTGAGGGTTGGCAACAGGAAGGGCATCCAGCTATGGAAGATCCACCTCAACAAATTGCAACTCATGCAAGTGGAAAAGTGAATATTAAAACAATGATGATGAGGTTGCAGATGATGATGATCTACTGTGTTTTATATTGGTCATTCCACTTCTTTTGCTTCTGCTTCTCTTCAATTCTAAACCAATGTTTAGGTGAAAAAGAAACGCAAGCATAATGTCAGTGATGATGAAGACGTCCTGGAGGTGAAGAAGAGCAAGTCAAAGAATGGAGACAGTCATCGGAGCCACATGCCACAAAACGACAGACCAACCCATCAGAAGGAAGATTCCAGAAAAGAAAAACAAGCAGACATTATAAAGAAAGAAAAGAAATCTAATTCTTCATCGAGGGACGATGTCAAATCTACTCCTAGTAGTAGTAGTAGTAATAATAGCCACAAAAATAGCCATCACAAATCAGAAACCACTACATCTAAAGGTGAGTTGTGGGCTTCAGTTTTTAAAACCTTTTTTAGGTGCTCTTCATGATGTTGGTGTTGTTCTTGTTGGTTAGCTTCAAGCTCATTGTGATCAAACTGTTTTATGGTGTAAAACATTTTAGCCACAACTAAGTTGTCTTTTTTTCCCTTTAGGCGATGTATCTTTTTATCTTTTCTTTTACTTGTTTCAATCATTAGACAGTGGCCATGCTGGGGCACAACCTTGAACAAGTCAACCCCTGCCCCTAGTGCTTATTATTATTTGTAAAGCCTGGTACTTATTCTATTGGCCTCTTTTGCCAAACTGCTGAGTTACAGGGACATATTCACACCAACACCTGTTGTCAAGTGGTGGTGGTGGTGGAGGACAAATACACACATACATGCACACAAACACACACATACATGCACACGAACACACACGTATATATATACATGACAGGCTTCTTTCAGTTTCCATCTACCAAGTCCACTCACAATGTTTTGTTGGCCTGAGGCTATAGTAGAAGGCACTTGCCCAAGGTGCCATGCATTGGGACTGAACCTGGAGCCATGTGGTTAGGAAGCAAACTTCTTACCCCACAGCTATGACTGCACCGTCTAGAACTTTTTTAATGACAGTAGTGTCCATTTTAGGAAGATTTAGCTGCTATTTCAGCAAATTAGACAACTACATTGAAGCTTTGTAATTGACTTGTTATGTAACTGTTTGTCCTGCATGGTGGATTTTCACAAATTAAATATTTTATGTGAAAGGTGCACACATGGTTCTGGGGTTTAATCCCAGTGTGACACCTTGGGCAAGCATTTTTTAATATAACCCTGGACCAACCAAAGCCATGTGAGTAGATTTAGTGGACAGGAACTGACATCATGAGGTAGTTGTAAATGAATGTCGATCATACAAGCAATGTTATTCATTTACAATATTCTGTGAGGACATGACTGGCTATGGAGAAATATCACCTTTCGTGGAAACAAGTGAGGGTTAGCATCCAGCCATGGAAAATCTGCTTCAGACAAACTCATCTAACCCATGCGAGCATGGAAAAATAGATATTAAATGATGACAGTAGATGGACCAAATATTTCTTTATATATTGCAGGAAAGTATAACCTTCATTTTTAATGTCATCAACCACATCATCTTTGTTGTAGTACTTTAGCCCTTGGTAAACTCTGATCAAGAACATTCCAGTCATGACCATTTCAGTTTTTCTCTTTTGTTCTTTCTCAGACACTGTATTAACCCTTTAATTACTGTATTTATTTTGAGATGCTCTGTGTTTCTTTCAATTGTTTTAAATATTACAAAGAATTTTGTAAAATAACTTAGTTATCATTAAACTATTGTTAGGAACATAAATTGTGATTAAAGTTTGGTGGAAGATTTTAATTCAAAACTTATGAAAACAAAACATTTGTACTACAGAGCCAGAGCCAATTTCAGCCGGGTTGGTAACAAAAGTGTTAAAGACAGCATTATCTAATATTTTTTAGAAATGGAATGGTGTGATATGAGAGATGTTTCGCATCTATTTCTAGCAGGTATGAAGGCACATTGTTTGGTGTTTTGGGAAACCAAAGGTGAAAGGTGCAAAAGTATTTTTGATTAGTTGGTTGCCTAAAGACACGTCACTAGGAACTCTGTTATAGTTTCAAAATCAATGGTTAGAGGGTTAAATACTTAGTGAGAGTGCTGAACATTGGCAGTCAGAAACCTAAATGTCTGGCATCAGTGGTTTAAACACTTGTGGTCTGTGGTCTAAGCATCTGAGATCTTTCCTATTAAAATTGTCATTACAATTAATTGTATGATTCCTCCTCTCAGAGGACCATTTTCTATTCCTCATTCAGTCTCTTGTTTCATGTATTATCTAGCTGCCATATCAAAGTCGAACAAACCATTCAGCAAGCTCATGGATAATGTGGTATTTGTACTCAGTGGTTTCCAGAACCCATTCCGTGCTGATTTACGAGACAAAGCCAGAGAAATGGGGGCAAAATATCGACCAGATTGGAGCAGTGACTGCACTCATTTGGTGTAAGGTTTTATTTTTATTTTTTGTTTTTTTTAGGACACGCACACACACACGTATGTATGTATATATATACATATATATATATATATATATATACATATATATATATATATACATACATTCAAAATGTGACCGTGTGTGTACCGTTGCCGGTTTTTTTTTCCTCCGTCTTCCCTTCTCTAGATCTTTCCTTTTCCTATGTTTCTGACGAAGAGCTCCACTCGAAACGTAAAACCCTCCTTCTTCCCTTCCTTCCTGAGCGTCCAATAATACTATATTTGTTCCACGTCCTCGCATTGTTGTGTTTTCTCTTGATGTTTTCATGTTTGGATTAACTTTATATACATATATATATACATATATATATATAATATATACATATATATGTATATATATATATATATACATATATATATATATATACATACATTCAAAATGTGACCGTGTGTGTACCGTTGCCGGTTTTTTTTCCTCCGTCTTCCCTTCTCTAGATCTTTCCTTTTCCTATGTTTCTGACGAAGAGCTCCACTCGAAACGTAAAACCCTCCTTCTTCCCTTCCTTCCTGAGCGTCCAATAATACTATATTTGTTCCACGTCCTCGCATTGTTGTGTTTTCTCTTGATGTTTTCATGTTTGGATTAACTTTATATACATATATATATATACATATATATATATATATATACATATATATGTATATATATATATATAGATATAGATATATAATAATAATAATAACAACAATTGTGTACAGTGCTCAGGTGCACTACAACTCATCTAAAGTGTATATATAATCAGGTGTAGTTTCGGCAGATTTCGGAAAGCATGAGGGCCTTAAAGGATGCAGTGTCATGGCAGTCAACAACTGACGCAGGCAGTTTATTCCATGCTTCAGCAACTCTGAGCGTGAAAAAATGTTTCCGAAAGTCATGGGAGCTGTGTTGTTTTCTGACTTTGTAGGCATGTCCACGTGTGATAGACACATGGAGATCAAAAAGGTGTTCAGTGTTGTTGTTGGTGAGGTGGTTGATAGGGGTTGGACAAAATAATGGAAACACCTTAAAATTTCAAACAAATTTATTTGAATATGGGGTTGGACTGCATTTGGCAGTAATTACAGCTTGAATTCTACGAGGTATGGACTCGTACAAAGTTTTTCCAAAAGAATTTTTGTCCATTCTTCAGCTAAAACATTCTCCAGTTCTTGTAGTGATGATGGTGGAGGATATCAACTCCTTACTTGTTTTTCTAAAATATACCATAAATGTTCAATAATATTGAGATCTGGCTACTGTGGTGACCAGATAAGATGTTCAACTTTACAAGAATGTTCTTATTAATCATTCAGTAACAACTTAAGCTATGTGAATTGGTGCATTATCATCCTGAAAGATTGCGTTTTTCCCCAGAAACAGTTCTGCAACCATAGGATGAATTTGATCAGATAAAGTACTTAACTAGTCTTGACTATTAATTCTGCCATGAAGGGAAACCGTTGGGCTGGCAGATTTCCAAGATATAGCGCCCCTCCCCCATCCCCCCTAATCATCACAAATCCTCCTCCAGGTTTAACTGTTGGAAGAAGGCAGTCTGAGTCAAATGCTTCTTTTGGCTGTCTCCACATGTATACTCAGCTGGTGGTCGGAAATAAGGTAAAGAATGACTCGTCCGAGAAAATAACCTTCTTTCCCTGCTCTATGGACCAATTCTGTAGGATTTTACTCCACTCTAAAAGCTTTGCAATGTTTGTTTTTGAAAGTAGTGGTTTTCTGGTTGCAGCCCTCCCATTGATATCTGGCTTTGTGCAGCTCCCGTTTTTGTGGAAACTGGGTTCTCAAGGTGGTCATTAAGCTCTGCAGTAATTTTGGGCACTGTACTTTTGTGATTCTTTCTAAGAATTCAAGTAAGAGTCCAGTGGTCCCTATCTGAAAGTTTTGAAGGCTGATATGGGGAAATTTCAAACTTGGGTTCTCGTTCCTTATTTCGATGTTGTTATCATCATCATCATCACATTCATTCAGGTCAGTGCCTGGAATCGAACTCGGAATCTTGGGGTTAGTAGCCCGCGCTCTTAACCACTATGCCATATGCCTGTGGGCATATTTTTTTGTTTCCAGAATATGATTTTACTTCAGATAAAATGTTCTGTTTTAAATCATACTATTTATTTTTAGTTTTCAAGTCCCAGATGTATCTATGAAGAGAAGTGTTATTTTTTGTATGTGTGTTTTGAAATGTCTATGTACTTGGTTGAAATGGAGTTTAAATGGATTAGAGGTGAAACCTATGTTTGCCTTGGTTTTAGTTGATGCTTTATACAGTCCTTTAATAATACTGTACTTTTACTAGCTGAGAAATCAGTGACTCATGTTTCATCACCATTACTGCATCGTGTCCATGGCCAACATAATTTTCCACTGACCCAGTCTGCCTGGCTATAAACATATACCATAAAGTACAAACAACTCACAGATGTAAACAGCTGCAGCTATCAGATTTATGTATGTTTTGTTAGATTTTATCTCTTCCTGTGTGTGCATATTGTAGAGAGATGAACTCACCAGGTTACTTGAAAATGAAGTTTTTAATTCTGACACTAAATCATTAGAAAGTTGGATTGTTTTTTTTTTCCAGGAAGTTTGCATCTACTTTATCAGTGGTTTGAGAATACATTTGAATTTGTTGTGACTTTCCTAAAGCTAGAAACTATTTATTTTACAGACTGTGTACATGGCCAATGCATCTTTGGCTTTTAGAAACAAATCTGAGGTTTATTGAGAAAGTGATTCAAGGTTTTAGTAAAGATAATTATTCATGATTCACTCTAGTAATTGGTTTCAAATTTTGGCACAAGGCCAGGGGTTAAATCAATCGCATCATCCCCAGTGTTTAACGGGTGCTTATTTTATCTACCCTGAAAGGATGAAAGGCAAAATTGACTTCAGCAGAGTTTGAACTCAGAATGTAAAGACAAGCAAAATGCTATTAAACATTTTGCCCAGCACTGTAACAATTCTACCAGCTTGCTGCCTTGTTTGCCCCAGCAATATTCCTTTCTGCTATGGGTACAAGGCCTGAAATTTGGTGGGATGAAGATAGTCGATTTCATCAACCCCAGTGCTTAACTGGTACATATTTTCTTTTACCCCAAAAGGACAAAAAGCAAAATTGACTTCAGTGGAATTTGAACTCAGAATGTAAGGAGGGATGAAAAACCAGCTCGCCACCTTATTCACCTTAGTATATTGGTTTCAAATTTTGGCACAAAGCCAGCAATTTCAAGGGATGGGGTAAGTCAATTGCATCAACCCCAGTGCTCAACTGGTGCTTATTTTATCAATCCCAAAAAGATGAAAGGCAAAGTCAACTTTGGAAGAATTTCAACTCAGACCATAAAGATGGACAAAGTGCCATGAAGCATTTTGCCCAGCATCCCAATGATTCTATCAGCTCACCATCTTATTTGCCATAGTGATATTGAAACATGAGTGATAAAATAATATTGGAACGAGAAGTGTCTGTACCCATGGGAGTGCTTGTATTCATGATTCCCAGTAGGTGTGGTAAAGGAGGGAAGAAGTTAAAAAACTTGGTTAAGAGAGAAGCTGATTCTAGGACACATTGTTTCAGAGTAACTCTTGAAATGTTATTTCGTTCAAGGAATCTGGTTGTGATATGAAAGCAAAGAATTTGCTAAACTTAGCTGCTGAGGTAATAAAATAGACAGTTTGTTATATGTCTGGTAACATCAAGTCACTGAGTTCAAATTCTGCTATAAACAACTTGTAGTTTTATCATAAAAAGAAATACTTTCAGATTATAAGATCTGACATAAATGATGGAAAATGTAAATGTGTATATTAGATTATCTTTAAAACACGAGCATGGCTGTGTGGTAAGAAGCATGCTTCCCAACCCCATGGTTCCAGGTTCAGTCCCACTGCATGGCACCTTGGACAAGTGTTCTATAAGCCTTGGGCCAACCAAAGCCTTTGAGTGGATTTGTAGACAGAAACTGAAAGAAGCTTGTCATATATGTGTTTTGTGTGTGTGTGTTTGTGTTTGTCCCCCACCACTACAAGACAGCCAGAGTTGGTGTGTTTACATCCCCATAATTTAGCAGTTCAGCAAAAGCGACTGATAGAATAAGTACTAGGCTTAAAACAATATGTACTGGGGTCAATTCATTTGACTAAAAATTCAAGGTGGTGCCCCAGCATGGCCACAGTCTAATAACTGAAACAAAAGATAAAAGGGAAGTAAGAGTGTATATTGATTTCAAATTTTGGCACAAGGCCAGTAGTTTTGAGGGAGAAGTTCAATTGGTTACATCAACTCCAGTACACAACTGGTACTTATTTTATTGACCACCAAATGATGAAAGGCAAAGTCAACCTCAGTGGAATTTGGACTCAAAATGTGCAGATGGACAAAATGCCATTAAACATTTTGCACAGTATGCTATCATTTCTGCCTGCTTGCCACCTTCATCATCATCATCATCATCATCATCGTTTAACATCCATTTTCCATGCTAGCATGGGTTGGATAATTCAACTGGGGGTCTGGGAAGCCAGGAAGCTGCACAGGCTCCAATCTGATCTGGCAGTGTTGTCTACAGCTGGATGGCTGTGTGGTTAGGGAGCTTGCTTCCTAGCTACATGGTTTTGGGTTCAGTCCCACTGCGTGGAAATTTGGGCAGGTGTCTTCTACTATAGCCCCGAGCCGACTGAAGCTTTGTGATTGAATTCGGTAGGCGGAAGTTACTGCCGTATGTATATGTGTGCATGTAGGTGCTCAGTGCCTCTCCGAAAGATGCCCTTCCTAACGCCAACCACTCTGAGCATGTAGTGGGTGCTTTTTACATGCCACCGTTGGCCCACGTTTTGATGGTGCTTTTATGTGCCACCGGCATGGGAGCCAGAGGGGGCTGGCATCGACCACATTTCGATGGTGCTTTTAAGTGCCACTGGCATGGGAGCTAGTGAAGGCGGCGCTGACATCGGCCATGTTCGGATGGTGCTTTTCAAGTGCCACTGGCACAGGAGCCAGTCAGGGCAAAGAGGCTGGCATCGACCATGTATGGATAGTGCTTTTTATGTGCCACCATCACAGGGAGCCAGACAGGCGGTGCTGGCATCAGCCACAACTACAATTTCCATTTGATTGTGGTTTGATTTGACTTTGATGTTGATGTACTTGACTCAATAGGTCTCCTAAATGTTTAGATAAATACATGTGTATCTTACATGTTAGACAAGTCATCATCATAATTGTTTTTACGTCCAATTTTCCATGCTATCATAGATTGGACAAAACCGTTGGAAGCAATATTTGATGGTTGGATTTGAGGTGGTGAGCTGGCAGGACCATTAGAATGCTAGGCAATATGCTCAGTGGCATTTCATCCATCCTTGTGTTCTGAGTTCAAATTCTGCCATGGTCCACTTTGTCCTTCATCCTTTCAGGGTCGATAAAATGAGTACCAGTTGAATATTGGGGGCAATGTAATCAACTTACCTCCTATCTCAAAACTGCTGAAACCAATATTTTACAGTTGGATGCCTTTCTAATGCCAACCCCATTAGCTGCTTTTTACAATATACCAGGATACAATACACTTATTCAAAAAAACGGTTAAACATTTTAAACAAGTGAGTTCGTATATTATCTTTTAGACTAGTGAGTGTTGTGGCATAGATCTGATTAATCAGAACTGGCCTCAGAAATCCTGAAACAGTCAAAGAATGTTTTATATGTAGTTCTCCATCTTTTTTCTTTCCAGGTGTGCATTTGCTAATACACCAAAGTATAATATGGTCAAGGGACAAGGCAGAATAGTTACAAAACAATGGGTGTTGGATTGTCACAAACAAAGAACACTCCTACCTTGGAGGAAGTAAGTATTGTTTCAGTAAAGTTTTTACTGATCTGGCAAGAGGACAGCTTTCTCTCTTTTTATAGCTTGAGTGTGGTTAGGTATGCTGTTGACTTTTCTACTTGGTTGCTTTTGTTGTTGTTGTTTAGTCCTAGTTGAATTCTGATGAAGCAGATTTATAATCAAATACATTCTTGTTGTGACCATCACATGGGGCTACATTTACTGCCCTCTACAGCAATGTTATTGTGCTACCAAAGATCAGCATCCTTCCTCATTGCATTCTGTTTCAATTAATCTTTATTCAAATTCCAGTGGTTGTTTCCCCTGCCTTTTTTAACCAGAGTTTATTAACATAATTATTGTTCATCACATAGGCTTTGATTTTAATCAATTAATTTTCTTCTCTGTTTATACTCACTTTACTAAATGTGGTGGTATATATCACTTTTCTATGCTGGCATGAGTTGGATATAGATTTATTAAGGTAAAACTTTATGGCTGGATGTCCTTCTTGTCATCAGCTCTTGTTTCTCATGTGGATTATATATTTGATAAGTGCCAATGTACAAAACTCTTGGACCTTAAGTTAACCTGTTACTTCTGCTAAATATTAATAAAAATATATATATAGTGTAGGAATCAATTAGAGGGGTTTAAAACCTCTAAGGGATAATTAAATGCAAAGTCGCTCCTAGTTATTACCTGGGTAGGTACAGTCTTTTGTAAAGTTGTACGGTAGCAGGTGATTCAGTTTAAGGTTATATAGGAGAACAAAATGGATATAATAACAAGTCTATAGTAAAAGACACTTGCTGAATGTGCCACACAGTGGGATTGAACCCAGAGCCATGTGGTTAGGAAGCATCCTTCTTACCACACTCCTGAGCCTGTATGTACTTTTTTTTTTTTATATTAATAATTGGCAGAAAGAGTTTTGTGCAAATTTCTTATCCCTTGAGTCACTCTGCATCTTCTGCATATTATTAATAAAAATTATGTATATACTCATGTTTTGATTTCTATTTTCCTGTTTGTATCACGAAATCTACACACACATACTTATATATATATATATATATATATATATATATATATATAATATATATATATATATATATTATATATATTTCGAACATTAGGCCTCACCAAGGCAATGACTAGTGGCCGAGACCTTTGGATATATGCTGTGCTTGAGAAGACCTGGCAAGCCAAGTGAGACCTTAACCTGTGGCTTATGCCAGGGGTGTAACCAGCCCACTTATGCATACCTTTCCTTCATTGGACACTAAACTCTGCTTATGAAGACCCGTTGAGGCAAGTAAAGTCAAAATCAAATTCGATGACTGGCATCTGTGCTAGTTGAGCGCTAAGAGCACCATCTGAGCATGATCGTTGTCAGAGCAGCTGACTGGATTCCTTGCCGGTGGCATGTAAAAAGCACCATTCGAGCGTGATCGTTACCAGCGTCACCTTACTGGCACTTGTACCAGTGGCACGTGAAAAAACATTTGAGCGAGGTCATTGCCAGTGCTACTGGTCTGGCTCCTGTGCAGGTGGCACATAAAAAACACAATTTGAGCATGGCCATTGCCAGCACCACCTGACTGGCCCTGATGCTGGTGGCATGTAAAAGCACCCACTACACTCTCAGAGTGGTTGGCGTTAGGAAGGGCATCCAGCTGTAGAAACTCTGCCAAATCAGACTGGAGCCTGGTGCAGCCATCTGGTTCACCAGTCCTCAGTCAAATCGTCCAACCCATGCTAGCATGGAAACGGACGTTAAATGATGATGATGATATATATATATATAGATATCCTTACACATACACCTACACACACATACATATTAATGAGGATACTGTTCTTCTTTTCCAGATACCAACTGGAAGACGAAGAAGAGGAGGATGAAAAAGCAGACAAAGTGCAAGTGAAGGATGAAGGGAAAAAGCAGAAAAAAGAGAAAGAGAAAAAGGATGATGAGGAGGAGGAGGAGGAAGAGGAGGAGCAGCAAACCCAGGTGATCGATGAAGAGGAAGACTATTCACAACAGTCGAGATTGTCAAAGAGTAAAAGTGATCCTGAATATTTACCATCCATGGAGGGTATGTAGGATATATTGTATGGGTGTGGGATTCTATGTGAGTGTAGGATGTGTTGTGTGGGTGTGGGGTGTGGGGTGTATTGAGTGAGCTATGTGAACATGAGTTGTATTGTGTAAGTGTGGGCTGTGCTGTGTTGTGTGAGTGTGAGGTGTGTTGTGTGAATGTGGGCAATATTGTGTGAGTATGGGATGGGCTGAGTGTGTGGTGTGAGTGAGCTGTATTGTATGAGGGGAGGTGGAGTTGTGTAAGTGTGGGCTGTGTTGTGTCATTGTGAGCATATTGTGATGTTGATATTTTCGTTTTTGTGGTTGATGATGATGATGATGATGATGGTAATATTTCTGTTGCTTCCTTCTTTGTTACTATAGCAACAGTCATGTGTGTGAAATGTTATGTAAACATGTTTATTGTTTATTCTATCTTCAGACCGAGAGTCCACCGATGAAGAAGAAGGCGTAGTATCTGAAGAAGACACAGATGATGAAGTCAGAAGGTAACTACTAGTTGCAAGAGCAGTGGTGGCGGTGGCAGCAGTATTTGTAGTAGTAGTAGTAGTAGTAGTAGTAGTAGTAGTAGTAGTAATAGATGTTAAGATCTGTGAGAATGTTTGGTGCTGCCATGGGTCGAATACGTGTATTGCATTGCTATTGTTACCATGGTAACAGTGCCAAGAGAGTCGTTTTGCTAACTTTAGATGTATGAATATATGTTTTAGTGTATGTGGATGGTAAAATGCTACTGCCCTATTTTGTATCCATCTTGACTGATGTCCAACAGGATATCCGTGTTGGTTGGACAGGACTTATGTGCCACATCTTGTTACCATAGAAACTGTACAGAAGAGAGTGGTGGTGGTGGTGGTGGTGGTAGTTGCTAACATGAATAATATGAAAGATTGTATTGAAACATATAAGTTTTGTTGCTTTTGTAGTTTGTTTCTTTTTCTTTGATGATTCAACAAGGAACTGGAGCAAGAAACAGAACCCATATCTTTTTCAAGTACTCTTTGATTGATAATGGAGTATCGCTTCTCGATTTTCTTTCTATTTTTATGTATATGCCTTCATTGGCTGTGAGGTAAAGGTGCTGGACAGCTAACCACATGGTTGTAAGTTCAGATCTTACTACAGCCATTCTGTTGTGGCCCTCAACTGAGTATATAACTTTGCTTATTCTGTTTTACATCACCGGATAATAATGAGGTTCTTGGAATTTCATGGTTAGAGGAAGGAAGGACACCATCCAGCTGTATAAACATTGCTCCAGCAAATAAATTATCCCAATACAAACATTTAAAAATAGTTGCTAAAAAAATAATGAAGTTGGAACAAATTTGAAACACTGTATATGTGAATGTACAGTTAATATCACAGCATATCTTTTCTCAAAGCTTGCAATAAATTTACCTATACATTAAGGCCCAGTATGCTGAAGTTCAAGCCCCACCTCCTCAGTCTAGTTAGACAATATCTTCTTTTATCTCTTTTTTTTTTTTTTATTTCAGTCTTCAGACACTGCCCTGAAGGTTTTTTTATTTCTTTCAGTCTTCCGGCACTGCCCTGAGGAGTTTAGTCAAGCAAATTGACTCCTTTACTTATTTTTAAGTTTGGTACTCTTTTTGTCAAACCGCCTGGTTCTGGGAACATAAACTAACATTGGTTGTCAAGCAGTAGTGGGGGACAAACACACACACACACACACATATATATATAAATGATGGACTTCTTTCACTTTCCATCTACCAAATCCACTCATAAGGCATTGGTTTGGCCAAGGGCTGTAGTGGAAGACACTTGTCCAAGATGCCACACTGTGGGATTGAACCCAAGGCCACATGGTTGAGAAGCAAGCTTCTTACTGGACAGTCATGCCTGTGCCTAGATGTGGAACGTATTTATATTACCAATGTCATTGATTACTGCTTTCCAACAGAACAATCACTGGTTCACTGCACTTATGATAGCAACAGTAATCATCTGTGTAAATTGGGTAGAAGAAATTCCTCAACTTAGTTTTGTTCCAAAACATTGGTTTATCAGTTTTCTCATTGACAAATATTATGGATTAAGTGTGAGTGGAACTGGTTTGTTAGTGAGACACACTGGGGCAAACTGAGTCTTGTGCATTGCTCAGAGGTATAAAACAGTAAGTGTCAGCAAGGTTCAAACTCATGACCATGTGGGCAACAGTTCAGCACTAATAACTATTGAATTATGGTAGAAAGAAAATAAATGTCTGAATATGAGATGAGTTCTTATTAATATAATTGAACATTTTTGCCTGTTGTATTCATTCATGCATAATAATATATGTAAGCATGACAGTGGTGAACTGGCTGAACCATTAGTACACTGGGCCAAAATGCTTAGCAGCATTTCTTCTGCCTTGATGTTCTGAGTTTAAATTCTGCTGAGGTCAACTTTGCCTTTCATTCCTTTGGGGTTGATTAAAGAAGTACCTGTTGAACACCAAGGGTTGATATAATTGACTTATCTCCTCCCCAAATTGCTGCCCTTGTGCCACAATTTCAAACCAAGCATGGCTTTGTGGTAAGAAGTTCACATTCCAACCACCTGGTTCCAGATTCAGTCCCAGTGAATATCATCTCAGGCAAGTGTCTTCTACTATATCCCTTGGTTGACCAAAGCCTTGTGAGTGGATTTGGAAGACAAGAACTGAAAGAAATCCATCTTATATATGTATGTTTGTGTTACCTTGTTTAGTTGTAAAGGAGTGTCACTGTGATACAAGCAGTGTCATTCGTTTCCAATATTCTATTAGAATATGCTTGGCCATGGGGAGATATTACCTTGCTTGCAGACATGAAGGGCATCCAGCTGTAGAAAATATGCCTCAGTAAACTATGTCCAACCCATGCAAGCATGGAAAAGGTGACATTAAAATGAAATGATGAATATGTATTTTTTCTTATCAAAAGACATGGTCCTGTGATTTTCATAATGACAGCTTTACTGCTAATATTGCTAAAGTTCAATTTATTTTTTATTCAGCCTTTCCAGCATTACAATAAATCTTACTAAACACTCTTTTCTCCTTTCTTTCTAAAGAAAAGTTAATGTGTGTTACATCTGAGATAATATTTTTAGCAGGATTTCATTGCTCATAATTATATACACACAGTGTACATGATTTGCTATTATACACAAGTAAATGCAGTATGAACCTCACTTTTAGAGATTAAAGATTTTTGGGTTCAGTCCCACTGTGTTGCACCTTAGACAAGTGTCTTCTATTATATGGCTTTGGGCCGACTAAAGCCTTGTGAGTGGATTTGGTAGATGGAAACTGAAAGAAGCTGGTTGTGTGTGTATATATACTCACACACATGTGTGTGTGTATCTGTGTTTGTCTCCCACCCCTGCTTGACAACCAGTGTTGGTGTGTTTATGTCTCTGTAACTTAGCAGTTTGGCAGAATAAGTACCAGGCTTTAAAAAAACTATGTACTGGGGTTGATTTGTTTGACTAAAGATTTTTCAAGGCTGTGGCCCAGTATGGCTGCAGTTAATGACTAAAATGAGTAAAAGAGTAATCGAAAGACCATTTGCACTGCATTTTGATCAGTTTGATTTCTGGTCAACATTATGCATCTTATTCTGGTCTAGATTTGAACTGGAAAACCTTTATTTCTAAACTAAGGGTAACAACATTCATATCCACTATGCTAATGATGTATATACATTATGATCTTATCATGTGGAAAAGAATATCCACCCCGACCTCCATAAAATGGCACAATCCATTGAAACCTGTTAAATAACAGTTTTTCTTAATGTTTATTTTGTAGGATCAAAAATGCTGCAAATATACAGTCAGAATCATCTAGTTCATCTGATGCTGGACCATCCTCATTCATTTCCCATGCAGCAGATACTTTGGAAATTAACAGCAATGATGATGATGATGATGATGATGATAATGATCATGACAAAAATAACAGAAACAGTGATGATGATGATGATGCTTTCGATGCTGCCACAGATGTTGATGAAGATAAAAACAGTGATTCAGATTCTGAATTGCCCATCCTGCCAGACTTCTTTTCAGACAAACACTTCTTCCTTTATGGAAACTTCAATGAATCAGACCGGCATGAGCTAACTCGATACATTATTGCATATAATGGGTAAGCAATTCTCCAGTCTTGTTAGTTCTTTATGTTTATACGTATTGATGTATTACCAACATATTTCCTTTTTTATTGTAGAATGATAATGTGAAGATACATGACCTAATGTTTGTTAAGGCATTTGACTTTATGATCATAAAATTGTTTTATTCCTAGACTAGGCAACACATTATGACCTTGAACAAGACATTTCATGTTGTTCCAGTTCACTGAATGAGTACCAATCAGTTGCTGTTTACAACCCTCTCTCCTTCCCACTGTCATATCTTAGATCAGGGGTTCTCAACCATATTTTACCTATAGATCCCTTTGATTCCTATTTTACTTAGGTAGACCCCCACAACCATTCAATGTTTAAAAAATCCTATTTTTATAATTAAAAAATATTAGGACTTGTATTAAAATTGTTAAAATATTTTGTGTATTGTGGGTGTATAACCAATTTATTGCTCATAAATTTTATTGGTCTGAAACACAATTTTTTCATGGTCCCTGAAATGATTACTATGGACCCCTGTCTTAGATGGTTCTTTGAATCAAGTATAGAGATGCCAAGGTGTTTACATCTGCTTGTGACTATATGATGTGCATTTGTAAAAGTATGGTACATATGACCAAGGCATACTCACTTGCGAGTGAAAGGTGGCTGTACTTTAATGTGTTGCTGGTGGTTGTGGTGGGAGTTAATGCATCATATTGTTGATCAAATGCATACTTAGTATGTTATTGTGATTTCAGTGACTAAGAACAAATAATCATCCATAAAGTAGGGCACAACTTCTGCAGGAAAATACATAACTTTGCCCACATGGAGCCAACAGGTGACAACAGGTGTAAATTAAGTTCAGAAGTAACCCCTTTATGTTTTGTACTGCCACTACGACTGTTTCTGCATTCTCTCCTGAACTTGATGACTATATACCAACTACCTCCACCTAAACCCAATTTTTCTTTCCAGTTCTTAATTGTCTCACCTCTCATCCATGCCAAATATTTTTGTTTCTCTCTAAATCTCCCAATATCTTAACAACAACAAAAAAAACACATGATTTGGTCTTTGGAAACACCATAAATGATCATAGCTGGAACATCTTTCATAATAGGTCTGCTCGATCACACACACACACACAGAGCAAGAGGAGAAAATATGCTGAGTTGCTGGAGTTACACCAAAACAATGAGTGGTAAGCAAGGTTTGATGCCATTGAGGTGGCTTGCAGAGGATTTGTAAGTTAGTCCCTCCACAAAGCTTACTACATGCTAGGCATCACAGGGACCAGAAGGTAGAAGGACATCAGGTCAACTATGGATCAGGAGTTGCAAGCCCTGAAAGGGGTCAGTCCTACCAAGGGTTATGCTAACTGAACATGAGCTAGGGTTTGATCAACTCCTCACCTGGGTGAGGTCGTTTGATGTTGAAAAGCTCAAACCATCATTGATAAGATGATGTGTCCAGGTGCATCAAGGGTGATGTGTAAAAAAATTATATATATATAAAGTGGTATGGATTGGAGATATTTGCATGTATCGATATCTGCTGGTCTTCCATTGAAATTTTCCCTAGAATTGTACCTTGTAGAAGAACTTCCCAGGTGGAGGTGTGTGGTCTCACAAGATATATATATATATAAAGTGGTATGGATTGGAGATATTTGCATATATCGATATCTGCTGGTCTTCCATTGAAACTTTCCCTATGTACCTTGTTGAAGAACTTCCCAGGTGGAGGTGTGTGGTCTCACAAGATATATGGAGACATCTCCAGATCTGTGTGTATGCATATTACTGTCTCCTTGCCCTGATAGGAACCCCTATCTTGCCCAGGATATCAATTGTCTGGAAGCTGTTCAGCGACGTGCAACCAAAAGAATACCCTCCATCAGGCATTTGCCATATCCTGAACGCCTTACTTCCCTGGCATGGACACATTGAAACTCCGACGTCTGGCAGCTGACTTGGCAGACACCCATAAAATTATCAACCATCGTACAAACAATAACTCTGAGCACCTTTTCAAACTCCATCCATCTAACACCCGTGGACATATTTACAAAGTAAGAAAACAGCACAGCTCCCATGACGTCAGGAAACATTTTTTCACGCTGAGAGTTGCTGAAGCATGGAACAAACTGCCGGCATCAGTTGTTAGTAGTCGGAGCACTGCATCCTTCAAAACTTCCATGCTTCCTGAGATTCGCCAACACTACACTTGATTTTCTCCCCTCCATACACACACAAGCATGTATCTGACTCATACATTGTTCGCTTTCCAGACATTTCTACATTACTGCATGTACTTTATATGCACTTTCTGACAAGTTGTGGTGCACCTGAGCACTGTATACAATAATTTCATTATTATTATTATATTAGGTGATAGTTGTAAACAAGTGTCACAATTATGCAAGTGGTATCCCTCATTTCCAATCTTCCATGAAAACATGTCTGCCCATGAGTTAATAATATTACCTTGCTTGGAAGCAGGTATGGGTTGACAACAGGGGTGGGGTATCCAACCATAGGACAATCCACCCTCAACAACTTACGTCCAGCTCATGTGAGCATGGAAAAATGGATATTATGACAACGATGATGATGATGATGTTGATCATCATATTTGTATATAGGTATATATTATTCGCAAAATTGAATTAAACCAATGAATCACGAAATCTAAATAAACAGGAGTAGAGAATCTGTTATTGGTCCTTTTCATAAAGTTCTGAAAATAAAAAAAAAACAAGTAAAAAAAATAGAAATATAAAAATAAAAGGGGAAGAAATAATGTCTATAAATAATCAAAGAGACTGACTAGACTAGTGAGACTGGCAGCTTTTGCTTCTTGACACAATGGTTTATTGATTTCTGCCGTCTAGTGTAGCATTTGAAAATCTTGGTGATGGTAAGAGTTAAGTTGTCACATACAGTATTCAGAGATAGAGACAGACAAACACTCCCTCCTCTCATGAACAACGAAACAAAACGCCATCGCTGCCCAGCATTCACTACCACAAACAGGTGAACAGAAAGAGTTTGTAGTAGAATTGAGTTAGCAATACTTACTCAATAGAGTGCTGAAACGGATTCGAGTGTTGCATTTGTTTTTTTTTCTTTTTTTCATTTTGTAAATAGAATTGTACACTTTATGCTGACAACCTAAATTAAGTATCCATATGCTACTGATTGTTCTTGTTACTAGAAATTATTATTATTAAGGTAAGGTGGTGAGCTGGCAGAATCGTTAGCACACCGGGCGAAATGCTTAGCAGTATTTTGTCTGCCGTTACGTTCTGAGTTCAAATTCCACCGAAGTCGACTTTGCCTTTCATCCTTTCGGGGTCAATAAATTAAGTACCGGTTATGCACTGAGGTCGATGTAATCGACTTAATCCCTTCGTCTGTCCTTGTTTGTCCCCTCTATGTTTAGCCTCTTGTGGGCAATAAAGAAATAAGAATCGTTAGCACACCAGGCTAAATGGTTAGTGGTATTTCGCCCATTGTTACATTCTAAGTTCAAATTCTGCCAGGGTTAATTTTGCCTTTTATCATTTCGAGGTGAATAAATTAGGTACCAGTGAAACACTGGGGTTGATGTAATTGATTAGCCCCCTTTTCCAACAGTTTCAGGCATTGTGCCTATAGTAGAAAGGATTCTTATTACTATTAAGATGGCAAGCTGGCAGAATCGTTACTGTGCTGACCAAAATGCTTAGCAGCATTTCATCCATTTTCACGTTCTGAGTTCAAATTCAGCCAAGGTTGGCTTTGCCTTTTGTTGTTTCGGGGTCTATAAAATAAGTACCAGGTGAACATTGCTGGCCTTGTACCAAAATTTGAAATCATCATCATTATTATTATTAATATTATCAAATATGTTGATGAGGGATGGTAGAATTATTGTACTACCAGACAAAACGCCATGCACTATTTATTTACATTTTGTGTTCAAAACCTTCTGAGGTCAGCTTTGCCTTCAGCCTTCTAGTGCCAATAAAATAAAGTACCAGTGAAGTATTAGGGTTAATGTAATCAACTAGACCCCTCCTTGAGTCTGTTAAAATCATTTATTAATATCCCTTTCATTCATCACCCTTATGGCAAAATTACTATTGAGTAGTATTATAAGATTTCTAGAGAAATTGATATCAGTGGAGATTTATTAGTAATTAAAGAAAATAGTTGTTCGTTATATTGTAATTTTATACCATTAACATTCATATTATGCTCTCAACTGTAATTCTTATTTGTTCACATTATTTTGAATTAATCATGGATTCCTGCATAGCTTTGAGATTTTAGTAATGTGGTTTATTTTTAGAATGACATTGTAGGATAGGTGTGAAAAGCTGGATCTGGTCAGTTTGGACATAAACAGGTAGAATTTTGGGGCTGGATATGGCTGGTTTAAATTCTAAAGGGTTAAACAGTTAGGCTTAATTTATTGAAGTTTCATCCCATCATTTTATGCTTAGGGTGCCTTTACCATTGAAGCCAGAGTCACAACCCACTTGAATCAACCTCTGTTTTAAACTGCTTGTGTTTAAATTCTAACTAATCATAAAGATAAGACACATTAAATTTTGTTTCAAGCATCATGACAGTTATTTTTACTAAATTTCTTCAAGTTGTTGGTTATTTTTATTTCATTAAAGATATGATCATGAAAGCCTACATGTTATTTTTTCCTTTTTGATATTCCAGTGAAGTTGAAGATTATATGAATGACGATGTTAACTTTGTTGTAACATCTGAACAATGGGATGATAACTTTGATGAGGTGAGTGCTCCTTCATTAACTTCGCTGAAATAGTAGAAGTAAAACACCATAACTATGTTTTGGTTTTTTTTTCCATTTTGGCATTGGTTGAACAAATCTCACAGTATTTCACCTCATGGTACATTCTGTATCTCACACATGTAGTAACAGAAAAAAACTGCTAATCATATTTGTTATGTGTAGTTTTAATAACTGGATGCCCTTTCAGTTACCAACTTCTTGAAAGCCTGAGCTAACTGTATTTTATTGAACAACTAAGAATAGAGAGGTTATCTGCACCAAGACTAAGGTATCCCTACTACCCTAGGTCTTATTTTATTCTGAGTTACTGCCCTCCCAGATGGCTTGACTGTGGGATTTTGCAGAGCCTATGTCTCTTCTGTTTCTTCATTTTGGCAGCAAGGCTTCACATGAACTGGATGCATTTCATTATGCCACAAGCAACAGAAAGGTCTAAGGTGCTTGCTCGATCCTGTGTCATCTCAGAAAATCTATTTCCTTTGTGTCCTTAGTGTTCATTGCTATTGTGAATCTTCTGCATACAAAGATTATTTTCTCATGATCAGTTACTGTTTTTCTCTTAGCAACAGGACATCCACAATGAAGCATCCTGCCTTTTCTTTTTTAACAGACATACTGTTTATATGAATACATTATCTAATGTGTCCTTGTTGTTTTTCTTTTTTTTTTTTCAAGGCAGTGGAATATGATTTAAAGAGAGAAAGTTAGCTGCTGTTTCTTCAACATGAACCAGCTACACAGAAGCTAAATTGTTAATTAATATGATCAGTTAACCTCAGCTAAGCTATAAATTGTGAGATGTGTAGTTATTTCACAACCTAAATATTAAATAACAAAGATATTTAAGGAAATATTATATTAATACTGTTGTTAATTACTTGATAGATAAATAGATAGATAGACACAGTAAAAGTGTTGAATCTGGTCCCTCTGGTGGAGAGGATTAGCCTGCAAGAGTCCTGTGCCAGTGCCATGTAAAAATCACTCCTGACGGTGTCATAAATGTGCCTGTGCAGTGCTACATAAAAATGCCTGTGCAATGCAATGTAAAAGCACTTGTACGGTGCCACAAAAGTGCCTGTGTGGTTCCACAGTGCCACATAAAAGCACCCATGTGGTACCATGTAAAAGCACCTGTGTGGTGTCACATAAAGGCAACCATGCGGTGCCACGTAAAAGCACCCAGCTCACTCTGTAAAGTTGTGCAGCTCTCCAGCTTGCCAACTCTGGTCAAACCATCCAACCCATGCCAGCATAGACAACGGACATTAAATGATGATGATGATCACACACACACATATGTATGTATATGTACATAGGTGCAAGTGTGAATGTGTGGTTAAGAAGTTTGCTTCTCGGCCGCATGGTTTCAGGTTCAATACCACAGTGTGACACCTTGGACAAGTGTTTTTGACAATAACTTCAGGATGACCAAAGCCCTGTGTATGGATTCAACAGACGGAAACTGAAAGAAATCTGTTGCTTGTGTGTGTGTGTGTGTGTGCGTGCATGCGTGTGTGCATGTGTGTGTGCCTCCTTGTGTTGATATTGTGTAAATGAGTGTCACTGTCATAGAAGCAATGAATGTCATTCATTTCTAATATTCTGTGAAAACTTGTCTGGCTCTGGCAAATATTACCTTGGAAACGGGTAAGAATTAGTGACAGGAATTGTATCCTGTCATAGAAAATCTGCCTTAATAAATTCTGTTCGACCTGTGCAAAAGTGGATGTTAAAAGAAACAGTGGTGATCATTACATACATACGGACAGACAGACAGATTATTTTATGTATTTATTTAATTTTGAGTCTCATTTTTCTCTTCCCATTGCATCTTTCAGGCTTTATCAAACCACCCACAACTAACTTTTGTACATCCAAAATGGCTGTATAGCTGTCATAAGAAGAACAAATTGGTTCCTTACCAACTTCACATTGTCACTCCAGCCAGTGAGTAATGTATGGCTCCCACAGACTAACAACTAAAGCTGTTTTTCTCATCATTGCTGTTTGGATGTTTAAATTGGGGTGGGTGGAACAATGAAGAGAAGAAACCAAAACAGTTGTACATAAAACAGTAGTTATATATTTTGATTGATATATAAGACTTGTTTTCATTTACATTATATAAAACATTCTCATTTGAATTTTAAATTTTTTTCCCTGTCTCCATCCTACCTCCACAAAAAAGTTTGTTTTTTTTTCACATGTTTTCAATCATTTTACACATTTATTGGATAAGTGTTCCAATAAACTTTTATAAAAAAGCAAGTTGATTTCTGGATTTTTATTTGACCATATTTTTTTTTTGTATTCAAGAGACTGACCAACTTGACACAGAGGGTGTCAGTCTGCTAACCAACTACAATTCCACAGTTTTTATCTCTAACCAACTACAATTCCATAGTTTTTATCTCATCTCAAGTGTTTACACTGTTTCTATCTCCCCAAACAGAGCAGTCAGTCTGTCCTGTTATAAACAGGCACAATACACAGTAGCCTTGTAAATAGTAGAATAATTGGTGAGTGATTTGTTAGTGTTGAGTTTAATTCTTTCTGAGTGTAACGTGGAAAGTGATGGATTGTATCAGGCAGATTTATCATTGCTACACTTCATGATAACTGTTGGGTCCTGCAAATTAATGTGATTGGTGATAAGTTAGGGTTAAGGTTAGTACATAAAGAGAGGTGGTTGGACTGTATCATAAAACTGTAACTGGATGAAAAATGAATACCTGTGAGTGTAGGATGTGTTGTGAGTATATTGTGTGAGTGTGGGGTGTGTTATTCTGACAGGATGAAAGACATAGACTAAGCATTTTGTTTGGCATGCTAACAATACTGCCAGTGTGTCACTTTAATAATACTAATAATCTGTTATCTTTTACTTGTTTCACTCATTAGACTGCAGCCATGCTGAGGGCAGTGCCTTGAAGAATTTTTGTTGTTGAATGAATTGGCCCCAGTACTTATTTTTTTAAAACCCTGATACTTATATTTTTGGTCTCTTTTGCTGTACGGAGATGTAAACACACCAGTTGTCAAGCGGTGGTGGGGGACAAACTGACACAAATACACACACAGATATATATATATATATATATAATATATATATATATATACACACACAACGGACTTCTTTCTGTTTCTGTCTACCAAATCCAATCACAAGGCTTTGGTCAGCACAATTTACAGTGAAAGGCACTTGCCCAAGGTGATACACACTAGAACTGAACCCAGAGCCATGTGGTTGGGAAGCAAGCTTCTTCGCACACAGCCATGCTTGCACCAATAGTCATGCTTTCTTAATTAACTGCAAAACTTAACAAAGAGATCAAGGAGGGTACAACATGATACAATATGGGATTACATATAGAATAAACGTGTAAACAAGAGAAATAACAAAAACAAATTTCCCTAAAAGTGGGAGACTTTCAATTGCTACCACTTGTGGAAATCCCATCAAAACATCACCCTGGCCACTAAGTTGTTCCTCTCCAATCTTGAGGTGTGTGCTCAGAGCAGGCACATTTATTTGAAACAAGCTCAGCACTCCATCCCTTTTTTCAATGCATTTGCTGGGAAACCGCACTTTGGTCATTCAGCTTGTTAGAAAGAGCAGTTAAATCTCCCCAAGCAATCTTTAAAACAGGGAAGAACATACTGAGTAATACATAGATATCACAGAAAAAATTATAGGGATGTTCACTGCTGGAGTGCTTTTGATCATTGGTCTGTTCAGCCAGGTTTGACTTGGGGTTGAACAACAACAACTGGTCCATCTTTAGAAGTTATGTTGACATTTAAGTCAGAATTCCTAGCACACTTGTAATAACAGTCTGATAATGTCATCAGTTGCTTGGCAAAATGTCAACTAATCTAAACATTGACCAATCGATACATGTTTGGCAGATCCATACGAGAAACGGTCAGTCTGCCAGCTTGTGTGTGTTTCTTTTCCTTCAAAGAAATTACACAATTTGGAAAGATTCTTACACGTTTGTATCAGTAATAAAAAGAAAATTAATAAAGGATGATGGAGGTGTGGAGGGAGGGGGATAATACTGTTGATGATGATACTTTTATTGGTGGTGTGATGGTAATACTAGTTGCGACATTAGCGATGTTGGTAGTAATGAGATGACAATGGTATATGTACACCCAGACACATAAAAATGTATATATATATACACACACATATATATATACATACATAGATACAAATATATATATATATACAAATACACACACATATGTATACATATACATACATACATACAAATATTTACATACACACACACATATATATATATATATAGATTCAAATGAATATGATACTTAATTTAGCTGCACCAGAATTTTGTATGGTGTTACCCATAAAAATTTGCGGGGTGATTATAATAAAAAATAACTAACAAGAATGACTCTGGTATATATATATATATATATATATATATATATTGATAAAACGGTAAGATAACAAAAGAAAGAAAGAGACCTCAATATTATGTAAATAGAGGAAATTTATCTATACAATACATTACTCGGTAGTCAAGATAAAACTCGGCATCTGAAACTCAGAGTTTTATCTTGACTACCGAGTAATGTAACATATTGTATAGATATATATATATATACAAATGCATACACACATATATATATGCATATACATACATAGAAACAAATATATATATATATATATACAAATACATACACTCACACATACATACAATACTTTCTTTAAGTTGATCAGCCTGCCTTCAGCACTATCTAACAGGTGGTGCTCTTGCAGTTATGTAAGCAAGATTTGACCTTGGCCACTCCAGTTTTCTTGTCTTACAGAGTAAACATGGCCACTCTGCTGGAGGTGTGCACCAAGTAAGAATAAAGTCCAAAGAGGGAGCAGGATGCCCATCAATCTCCGTGACTGACTTCAAGATTCAACAAGCTCAAGGGATGCTTCTGCATAAGAAATCATCCACGACAAGCAAAATGAGTGTCGTGAGATCTTACACATAAGCACAATTGTGTGAAGATCTGTAAATGCTTACTCAACTGCAACAACAATAAAGGTGAAGCTATTTTGGAGAGAATAGTTATAGATGGAGCCCTTCACTTTGTGCTGGAATTTAAATGGTGGATCCATCACTTCAAATGGCACAGTGTGGAGTGGAAACACCACAATAGCCAGTGAAAAAGAAATTCAAGACTCCACAGAAAAAGTTATGCTAACCATTTTTGGGGATGCAATGCCTGAAAAAGGGGTCTACAGTCTCCAATGTAGGCAACAGTGAAATGGTGGCCAACAAACAGAAATCAGCAATTCACCCCAACTATTGAGGTCTATTCTCAAATCAAGTGTTGTTGCACAACAATGCATGCTTACATATGGCCATCCACATAGTTAAAACCATTGTAAAATTGGGTTTCAAGTTACTGGAACACTCTGCATATAGTCCAAATTTCGACCCTTCCAATTATCACCTCTTTGGATTGCTCAAACATGTTTTACAAGGTTGTCAAATTGCTATAGACAAAGAAGTGCAGGAAGATGGCTGCAAAAACCTTTTTCTCTGATACAATAAGCAAGCTTGTGGACCACTGGAAGAAGTGCATCAAAAAGCATGAAGACTATGTTGAACAAAAATGATGAAATTGTTCAACCCTTGCTTTTGTTTTAATAGATTACAGAAACAAGAGTATGTATAATTTTTGAATTACACTTTGCTTTTTAATAATCTTCCATTGAATATATAACATTTAGTTCACTCAAAAAAAAAAAAAAAACTACCATAAGTGGTTTTTAAAGAATTTAAAGCACCCACAATTTTTTTGCAATATTCTTTGGCTATGCTAAAATTGAAAAGTTCCATGAATTTAAGTTCTTCTAAGGATGAGTATCTTGCTTTGAATACTAAAGTATTTAAACCGGCCATATCAAATCCAAGTATTTTACCTGTTTTATGTTCAAACCAACCAGATCCAGCCTCTCACACCAACCGTGTAGTATCATTCTAAAAATAAATACTCACATCATTAAAATCTTGAAGCTATGAGATAACACATGATTTATTCAAAACATTATGAATAAATACATTTGACAGAGTAATCTGAATGCTAAAGGGTTAATTGGTCGACTATTGTGCTAATAATTTTATTGTGGAGCATTTTAATATGTTGCGGGTCAATAGATTTATTTCTGGATCTCTTAGTTTGGAATGCTGCATTGATTCCATATTTTTTCTCTAACACTTCATCGAAAAATTGCCCTGTTTACTTTCCAGCACTGTTCTAGTTTTATTTATTTGCTCTTTACAATACACTGTGTCAAGACGTTTTATCTGAAGAATGTTAAACCAGACATCAGTGAAGGAAAATGTATAACTAAATGCATCAAATATAAATAAGAAATTGGTATCTTTTAAATTGTGTAAGAATTCAATTGCAGAATTTATAGCTTTAAGATTTTCAATGATGTCTTCAAAAAGGTGATTAGGTAATCACAATTTTCTCCTGTAGATATAACATGTAAATCTATCTAATTGCTGTTGCTTTGGGAAAATTCTTTTTTAATATTAACTTCTACATTGGCTTGAGTGGTTTCATTGAAAATGTACCCAGTGTACTTATAGAAAGAAATATTTTGCATTCATTTATATAGCAGATCATGCTTGTGAAAGAACTAAACTCAAACAATGAATAAGGATAGCACATTCATACTTCTCTCTTACCTTTGATTACAAACCTTTTTAATTGCCTTACCATTGTAGTGACACCATCACAGGTTTGTGTAATTAATTTGTTTTCACACTTCCACATTTCAATCTATTTAAAAGCATGTTCAAAAGAATCATTTGCTGAATGGTCTGCTTTAACATTGTTGAAACTGATAAATCACTTTTAGTAACACAGTCTTTTATAACATAATGTACAACAGTTGACAGTTACTTTGCTGCACTTAAAAAAACCTGTCCTCCACTGCAGAAGTGTTAAGGCAACTTCCCTTGATGAAGATGATTGGTCTGCAAGTGTCCTGTGCTGGTGTCACATAAGAAGTGCTTGTGTCAGTACTATGCTAAAAGCAGCCAGCATACACTGTAAAATGGTTGATGTTAGGAAGTGCATCCAGCTGTAGAAACCAGGCCAAACCAGACTGGAACCCCATGAGTTCCTTGGCTTACCAGCTCTGATCATACAGCCCAACCCATGCCAGCATGGAAGGCAGGCATTAAAGGATGATGATGATGATTGAATGTTTTATTTACAAGAATAGCTATAAATTCAGCCTATTCAAATTCATTTTCTATTACATTCAGCATAACTTTTTGCATTGCATCCAACATGTCATTTTGAACTTCATTTGAGAGACCTGAGAAAGCAAACTGTAATCTAGATAGCTTGCCAACTTTTCATCAGACTTACTGATTATATATAACAGTCCTTTATAATTCCTGGGATTATTGAATTCTATGGATTCAAAATGACTCTGAAATGAAGATTCCTGGTGACCTAAAAAAATAACTACATCAATCAATCTTTTCAGAATATCTCTATTTCATTTAACTTCATTATGCTGCTGTATGCTGTGCCTCTTACATGCATCTGACTATAAGCCAATGTGAACATTCTTAAATATTTTAAGATCTATCAAAGATTTTATATATTTTTCAAGAATGCTCATGTTTTAGCATAGTTGTATATAGATTATTTAAATCTTTATAACCTTTATGATTTCTAAACTTTCTTCTAAACTAAATAATAAGCATGAGCATCAAAAATAATATATTTAGCTTAGCACTTCCAGTTAATCATTTTTTTTTCTTTCATATAAATTAATCTGAAATTGTCTGACACATTTCAAGTTGGAACTTCTGAAATCAAGTAATTTCAGCATTGGTCTGCAATCATTTATAATTAATTGTTTCCTTTTGAAGTCTATTTTAGAAAAACTATTTTTCAAAAGTTCTATAACACACATTTTAGTCATTTGAACTAACATTTCAAAAGTTCAAAAGATATCTAAGAAAGAAATATGTGTGTGCATGCTTGTGTGTGTGCATGCTTGTGTGTGTGTATACTTTTCCTGTGAATTGGAAGTTACCTTGAATAAAAGGGAAGCTAATTTTAGTAAACAAGGAGGCTTAATTAGTTTGCAATTGCAATGAAAGAAAATGTAACAATGTATCCTGTTCGGATATTAAATATCAAAGAGAAAATAAATCTTTATATTTACCATAAATTGCCATTCTCAGTTGGTAAAAGGTTTTGTTTTATAGTAGTGTAATAAAATTGATGTAACTCACAAGGGGTTTTTGTGAGGGGATAAATTGTTTTTACTTTTAGATTTAGTGCTTTTCCAAGTATTTCACTTGAGATCAAACAGTCATCACTTAATCATTAGGTGAGTTGATCGTTTAGTGACTAACATTAAATACAAACAAATGACAATACAAAGAGCTACTGACAGACAGAGAGGAGAGTAAATAAAAAAAAGCGGGAGGTTAATGCATTTTTGAAATTGCATGCCTTTTCACAGTATTTAACAGGGTAAGAAATTGCACCCGAATGGAGATGGCTTCTATAATTAAACTTATGCTGTACTCTTTTTGTATCTGATAGTTTCCTTGAGCCTTCTCTCAAACAAACTAATTAGTCCAATTTCCAATGAGTTTGATAACTTTTCGATGTAGTTAGAGATAAATTAATTTTTGGAATTAATTTTTGGATTCACATGAAAAATATAAATGGGAATGTAGCACATGATTTGCATACCTTGAGTGCATGCCATTCGCACATATATGTAAATATATTCTTTAAATTCATTTACAGGAAACGTTTTTTGAGTATGCCTATAAAAGTTCCTATTCTATTTTGTCAGCTACAGCCTAGTGATTCCAACCTGCGATGGCAGTTTTATAGGATCATACCAAGTTGTGCTGACATAGTGTAGGATAGCATCTAATTGAACAATAGAAAGACTTCATAAACAAACTGAACAAAAGAGCCGCTATTTTCCTAGGTTATATCACCAATGGATTTTAACACAATGGAACACATCCATCCATGTCTCCAATGAAAATACACAAAATACGCTAAGTGCTTGATATTACATAACTGAGCATAGATGGTAATCAATAATAGCTGAATCCACTGGATCTGTGCAAACACTAGTAACATCGAAGAACTAATTGTACCACCAAAGGTAAGTAACACAACCCTTTAAGAGAACATCACTTGTCTACTCAGACAAAGAACTTCAAACATCCAATGAAATTGACTTCCCTACTTCACATCTGAATTTATTGAGGAAGCACCTCCCCTGTCTTAGGTTAAACCAATGACTTACACTCCCTATCCCAACATGTGCACACATAAATATGAAAACAAATCAAGCCTTATCACACACTCCTCTATCGCCTTTATCAGTACCATTCTCTCTTTCCCTCACCTTTTCCTCTTCCCTATCAACAAAGAACTACACAATCTAGATATTTAGTACCATCATTTTTCTCTTGATCTCCCTCCTCTTATTGTATATACATAAATATATATATATACATGCTTGATCGATAAATCCACAAGTTATTTTTATTCGGTCTCTGTTTATTTTTCCCTATTGCTTTCTGTTGAAGAGCTTAGGCTCAAAACATAAAAGATTTGCTCACTTTCCTGAGCATCAAACTAATACACCTGTCTTTGTCTTAACACAAAACATAAATATAATAGATTAAAAAATAAGAATAAATTTAATTCATTTAATGATAATAATAAATTTAATAATATAAAAAATAAATATAATAATAAGACACCTGTTGTTATGTCCTGCTATTTGCATTTGTATTTGTGTACCAGTTCGTTTTTTTTTTCCATCCTTGTTTTCATATACATTTGCTGCTTTCTTCCATGGAATCTAATGCTCTTAGACTTAGTTTTTCCTTGGGACTGGCCAGATTGGAGCAATCTCAAGCATAACTGGCTGAAATTGCAAAGATAATCTGGAACTCAATTGAGGAAAGAACATTTCGAATGACCCGTGCGTGTTTTTTCTTGTCTCTTTTTGTATCATCTGTCTGGATGTTTTGCTGTCCCTTTTTTGTATTATCTAGCTGTCTGGATGTTTTGTGTTCTTGTACAATTTTTGGTATTCCTTTTTATATACATATGGCGTATGCGTACATTTAGGTCTCTCTCTCTCTCTCTCTCGTATATATATATATATATATATAATATATATATATATATATATATATATATATACAAGTAGCATGGCTGTTCGTACACAAGCGTCATACACTCTACTTTTTACTCTGAGCGAGAGGCCCTTTGTCACCAGCAGAGGTAGGAGCTCTCTGAACTTTGCCTTCCTACTTATTAAGACTTTAGTTTTAGCTAGGTTGACTCTAAGGCCTTCGATTCTAATCCTTGCTTCCACATCTGAAACTTTTCCTCTAGTTCAGATAGCGACTCAGAATTAGAGCAAAGTCATCAGCATAGAGGAGCTCCCAGGGGCATCCTGTTTTGAATTCCTCTGTTATTGACTGGAGGACTATGATGAACAAGAGGGAGCTGAGGATTGATCCTTGGTGAACCCCTACCCGGCATTCTTCACTCTACTCATTGCCAACCCTCACCTTACTGACAGCATCCGTCTACATGGCTTGCAGAGCTCTCACTAACCATTCATCTATCCCTAGTTTCCTCATTGACCACCAGATAAGGGATCAGAGAACCCTGTCAACGAAAGCCAGGAACAGAGGTTTATCTTAGGCTATATATATGCACATATATATATATATATATATATACATATATATATACACATATATATATATACATACATATATATATACACATATATATATATATATATATATATACATACATACATACACACATATATGCATATATATATATACACACATACACACACATATATATAAATCCTTAAGATCCTTTAAAATGTTTTAGCCCGAAGGCCACGGCCATGCTGGGGCACCACCATACATGTATATGTGTATATATATATGTATATATACATGTATATATATACATATATATATACATGTATATATATACATATATATGTGTGTATATATATATATATATATATATATATACATACATGTATATATACATATATATATATATACACATATACATGTATATATATATTTATATATATATATATACATACACACATATTTATACACTACCAGGTGTACCTGGTAATTCCTGGAGTAAAGATGATCTATTGAAATGCCTATTACTCTGATATAAGAAAGCAATTTCGTTATAACTGCCACAAAATGTGTATTTTCCGTCATGAAAAAGTACAAAAAACTCAGCTAGAGGAGGGAGAGATTGTTGGAGGTTGGTGAGAAAGATTGTGGGAGGTTGGTGAGAAAGGTTGTCGGAGGTTGGTGAGAGGCAAAGACATTATTCTGCTTAGCGATGGCATCTGGGAAATGTATAACTGCTGTCATTCACAGAAAAACTAATGTTTTACCATTCTGAGAACTACCATTGTCTTCTTTCTCTCTATTCACACCCACTCTTATATATAAAGCAGGGTAGCCATGCATCTCCTGTGTAGCAAGATACCTGTGCCTGTCCCTCTACAATACCTTAATCATTCAACACCTGGCATAAAGCCACATCCCTCATGATTAAAACCTTACTCAGTCGTTGGGATTACTCTGTCTTGAGAGTTACTTCAACCTCACCAGTGCCAGTGTCAAGAAATAAGTACTTGGTACACCCAGGAAAGTGGTTAGAGTTAGGAAGGGCATCCAGCCATTGATGCCATTCTGAAAAATATTGAAGCTTGTTGCAACCCTCAGGCTCAGTGGAGCTTGTCAAACCATTTAACACATTCAGAAAGAAGACAGATGTTAAATGGTGATGATACAAATACAGACACACATACACACAAATCTAAATATATATATATATATACATACATACACACACATTCTATTACAATTATCATATGAAGTCAAGGTAAGTAGACACAAATAAATGCAATGGACTTTTTTCAACTTCTTTCAATCCAACACACCCACAAGGCTACATACATATTATATCTCCTTTACTTGTTTCAATCATTGGACTGTGGCCATCTTGAGGCACTGCCTTTAAAGTTATTTTAATCAAATGAACTGACCCCTCACATGCATGTTCTTTCAGACACTTAAACATATTCTTTAAGTATATATATATATTTTATTTTTTACTTGTTTGTTATGGAACAGCAGCCGTGCTTAGGGTACTACCCTGAAAGGGTTTTGTTGAACAAGTCAACTCCTGTACTTATTTTCATTTTAAGCCTGGTACTGGTACCTATTCTATCACTAAGTTGTAAGGATGTCAACAAACCAACACCAGTTGTCAAGTAGAGTTGGGGACAAACAAAAACACAAAGACACACACATGTAAAAATGAAACCAAGCGTCTTTCAGCTTCTCCTCACAAGGCTTTGGTTGGCCTGGACTTATAGTAGAAGACACTTGTCCAAGGTGCCATGCAGTGGGACTGAATTCAGAAGAATAAACAAAACAGAAGTCAAATTACAAAGTAATTTCAAAAGTGGCAGTGATCTTTATTTAAAAAACAAATCTTACAAAGATTGGAAAAATAGAAATTTTTGATATTTATGATGTGTATATGGTGTGTTTAAGGCATCTGTATGTGTTTGTAGTATGTATAGAGGCTATGTTTAAGGTATCTATATGCTTTGTGTATGCTATGTATATGTTATGTTTAAAGCATGTAGCGTTTATTGTATGTATTTATTTTAAGACATTTTCTGTGTTAATGTTATGAGCTTATAAATTATATGGTTATGTAGAGAAGCATGTATGTGTATTTAAAAGTGTGCACTTCTAGTGTGTGTGTGTGTGTGTGATTCCTGAGAATGTGTATACATGTAATTCAAAGAGATAATGATTTGTGATCAATAAGTGCCTTGACATGAAATTTTGGGCATGTCAAGTCATTTTTGTAGCTTTATACACACGTGTGTGTGTGTGTGTGTGTGTGTGTGTGTGTGTGCATGTATGGGGATATATATAGGGTGAATTTATAGATGAATGTTACATGTATGTGTCTGTCAGTGTGTTCATGCAATTATCAGTTTTCTTAAAATGCCAGCTTCTTCATTAAAAGGTAGACGTGGGAATCAACTTCAAAACCGTGTAGATTGTTGGCGTCTCCTTGTAGCCTCATCAGCAGACCTCCAAAAGACACATATGCAGACCTGGGAGAATGAGAGAGGAAAATAGAAAGAACTAAATAAAAGTAGACATGTACAACATTTTCTTTTTTCGTTTATTTTCTTTATATTATTTTGTTTAAACACACATGTGATCATTTAAGTATTGTGCATAGGTATATTACATAATTCTATGGTATTGATAATTCACAGTAGATAAAAGTAGGTCAACACAGGTAAAATCTTAAAACTGAAAGAGAAGAAAGAAGGTATGCAGATTGTTCCTTACAGTTGTTTCAAGAATAGATGCATAGTTGGTGCAGTTCCCTGCAAGCTGTCTGCAACTAGCATTTTAGTGGTGGGACTTACCTTATAACTATTCCAAGAGCATACCAGCATATATTGCAACCATTAAGAAAATTCTTGAATGGAACTTGTACTGATTGGCTGTCATTTAAATTCCTTAAAGCATTTGTTTCTCCCTTTGTGTTGTATAAATAAGTGTCATATTCTGAACCAGAACCTGTTGATCCCTGTCTATCCTTTTATATTATTATACATGCCCCAGCTAGTATGATACATTGCTGACAGCCAGTTCCCATCATTTAGGCAACTATAACATCCCTGCATTTTAAGCAGCATTTGAATTGGAGTTGAGACATGAAGTCATCCTGACCACTCAACATAAGTACCTACTATCTGTTTGTGTGTGTGTGTACACACACACATACATACATACATACATATATATATATACACACACAAGACAAGGTATAAATAATGGCCATAACACATTGGAGTAAATAGTAATAACTGTTTTATATATAAATATATGTATGTATATACAGGGGTTGGACAAAATAATGGAAACACCCGAGCATGTAGCATCATAATTTTGAAATATCTATAAAACTGTCAAAAGCTTGTTTATTTTCATGTTTTTTGATTTATTGTTAGTGTTGCTTAATATCTTTTTCTGTAACAACAACAACATCAACAATACAAACATTACTAATTCTTCTGTAAAACAAAACAGAACCTCCAGTCATATACTTTAAACATTTGCATCCACTTCAGAAAAAAAAGTTGTTCAATCTGCTGGAAATTGTTCTCAAATCACACTCTACTTTCTTAAAAAAGGACATAGTGGATAATGTAGTCCTGGCTACACTATTTCCGGAAAAAATGATGGGATGGTCATAGATGGAATACCCTTGACTATAGATCTGTTTAACCTTTCAGCATTCAGATTACTATGTACTATTTCTAATGGAATTATACTCTCATCTACTCCTATACATAATGTGGGATATCCTCAATAGCAAGAACACTCATGCTTGTCCAGCTCCCATACTTTCAACACTTGGCATAAAGCCACTCCACTCCACCTTCCCCTTTCAAGTACCTGTCCCTTCCCCACCTGCCCAACCAACACTTTGCAGTGGGAACGTTTTCTTTTTCCCTGTTCTTTTTCTGTCTTCTAAGTTACTCAGCAACTTCACTAGAACTCAAGACATGTAAAAAGGACCCAGTACACTCTGTAAAGTGGCTGGCATTAGGGTGGGCATCCAGCCATAGAAACTACACCAAAGAATACACTGGAACTCTGCACAGCCCTTCAACTTCACCAGAACCTATCAAACAATTCAACCTATGCCATCATGGAAAATGGACATTAAATGATGAAGACAGCATACCTACACAATGAAAATAACATACTCAAAAGTTAAAGGACATGTTTTGCTACCACATTTGAATCTTCACACTATACCACTGTATATTTGACCACCAGATACAGTGAAAGCAGCTCAGAGCTCTATTTACATTGCATACAAATACATTTTGCCTCTCACTCAGTCCAGACAAACAAAAACAGCAGCAATAACAACCTCATTGGTCATATGAACACTGTGCAGAGATGTAGACCATCAGTGCAGTATAACAATAATTGTTAGGCTTCCATGAGGCACACAGCTGCAGTCTATAACAATAAGGGAAATGCAACATGTCTAAATCTTCCACACTACATTCTATATAAGTCAAGCATCTGAAAAAGTAGAGCATGGTGCAACTAGTTAAAGCATGTTGTATATGCATCAATGGATCTGGAGATTGCATGCAGTCAATGAAACAGACTACTTAGATGTCATACATTTTGATAAAGACTAACCTGGTGTCATAACAGCAGCCTCAAGTTGAAAGAGAGGTATCAACAATGTTGCATATATGCATCAATTCTAAATAGGGCAATAGATAATCACACAACAATGGAATATTTGCACTTTCACAAAATCAGTGGGCAGCAAATAAACCTAGTATTTTGTATAGTATTATTATCTGGGCTGGCTTTTCATCTATGTCAAGTTGGGTTGCCCTTATTTGTTGTATTTGCATATTTTATATATATATATATATATATATGCATGTTTGTGTGTATTTTATTTACTTTTATTCATAAATTTTTTATGTCTTTGTGCATTGTATAATGTTTTTGCACCATCCCTTGCCTTTAAATAACTATGTTTGTACATTTCCCATAAACCCATAAGCTTTATTTGTAGGTTTTTTTTTTATGAGAAATAAGTGAAAGTATTATCATTGTTGCTGTATGCTGTACATGCACATTTTTACAAAGATTCTCTTTGAAGGTGGCTTCTTCTAGGGTTACACAATATAAATTTTTTATCTTTTAAAACTCTTTTCACTCACTAAGGACTATGGAAACTCAAAATGCCCACCCAATTAGCTGGGGCAGAGAGAGAGAAAAAAAGAGCCCAGTATTATACATTTTTATTGTGTAGTTATATTTCTGCAAACACCTATTTTGCTTTATTTATGATTAATAGTGACAATCCCTGTGGTATCAGAAGGAGGGGCTAGACGTGAAATCCTCACCTCCACAATTTTCTTTTTATGTGGGTAGAAAAAAGGATTTGAAAAGAAAATGAAAAAGTAAAAAACAAAAAAAAAATGATAATCAGATACAGTTATAAAACGCAGGCAGTTTGAATAATTTGATAAGAATAAAAAGAAAAGTTGCAAAAATGCAAATTTAAATGACAATGCCCAAAGTATTACAACGACGACCACCACTAACAACAACAACAACAACAATACAAGCTTATCTTTAGCAAGTCAAACAACAATACTGACATGAAACAACTCCAGGAAATAAAACAGCTGGGGAGAGTACACAGCAAAAGAAAGTGTCACCTTGCATGAGGAATTTTCATAAAGAAAAGGTAAAAAGAAAAGTGACATAACTCCTGCTTTTCTTTTTTTTCTTTTCTTTTTTCTCCAAAAAATGGATGGGCCTTCATATGCTAAAGAAAGAGGAATTAGGGAGAGCCCTGCTTGATGTGTAGGTTGGGTGTACACTCACTTGAGAAAGGTAGAGCATAGGAGAGAGTGTGCATAGTATTTAACACTGACAATGTGACAAGAAGGCAGGTGAGGCTCATCCGCAACATGGCTGACTATATGATGGTGGTACAGTATAAAAGGGTCACAGCCTAAAGACGTTGGCACTGACTTCATTCTTTGGCTGTAGTCACATTTGTAGCACAGACATTCAGATCCTGATCACCCTTCCCCACCATACCATAAAGCTATCCTGGAATTGCTTTGCCATTCTTTGAGACCCAACTGGTAGTAGCAACTGAACTAAACACTTTAATAAGCTTTGTACTTACTCCTTCTAAGGTTGATAAAATACATTATAGTCATGGAGTGGGTGGGGTGATAAACATCAACCATATTCATCTTTCATAATTTGTGGCTTTATGATGATATAAGAACTTGCTATTATTTTCATGATTACTAGATGGAAGAATGCCAGAGTAAATAACAGAATACCAGACAAAATGGTAGGATACCATATTAAATGGTAGGATACCAGATGAAATGGAATAATACCAGACAAACTGGAAGAACATCAGACCAACCATACTTAACCAAGTTCCTTACATTCTGAGTGAAAAACCTTGCCAGGGTTAAATGTATATTTCTTTTTTTTTAAAATGATATTGTAGGGTAGGTGTGAGAAGCCACATCTGGCCAGTTTAAACATGAAACAGGAAGAATTTATGGGCCAGATATGACCAGCTTAAACAACAACCTTAACTATGAAAAATGAAACCAAAGACATAATCAAAATCTTTAACATAATGGAACAACATTATGAAGCTTTATAAATTTATATATCAAAAACAGAAATAAGAAAATTTATAACAATGTGAATCCCACTGTATTATTACCATTATCATTATTATCTGAATTCAAATTCCACTAAGGTCAACTTTGCCCTTCATCCTTTCAGGATCGATAAATTAAGTACCAGTTGCATAATGGGAATCAATGTAATCGACACATTTCCCCACCCCAAATGGCTGCCCTTGTGGCAAAATTTGAAACCATTATTATAATTATAATTATTATTATTATTGAGGCGAGCTGGTAGAATTGTTAGCACACCAGGCAAACTGTTTAGCAGCTTTACATCCTGGGTTCAAATTCGGCCAAGGTCGACTTTGCCTTTCCTCCTTTTGGGGTTGATAAAACGAGTGCCAGTTGAGCACTGGGGTCAATGTAATCGACTTATCCACTCCCCCAAACTTGCTGTCTCAAAATTTGAAATCATCATCATTATTATTATTATTATTATTATTATGAAGGTGGCGAGCTGGCAGAATTGTTAGCACGCTGGGCGGAATGCTTAGCGGTGTTTCACTCATTGCTATGTTCTGAGTTCAAATTACTTCAAGGTTGACTTTGCCTTTCATCCTTTCGGGATTAATAAATTAAGTACCAGTTGAACACTGAGATTCATGTAATCGACTAGTCTCCTCCCCAGGCCTTGTGCCTCCAGTAGGAAGGATTATTATCATTATTATTATTATTATAAGTTGGCAAAAACATTAACACACAAGACAAGTTTAGTAAGTAGGGTCAATGAAATCAACCCCTGCCCTCGAAATTGCCGGGCTTGTGTCTATATTAGAAATAGCTGCTGAAGCAGTAGTAATTCTTCTTCTCTAATGTTCCTGGGTATAACATTTATTCCTTGTAAGTCTTCCTTTAACTTAAGTACAATGTTTAATGGAATGATTGGGTGAGAGGATGGCAAAATTAGTTGTTATTTTTGGTGGGAAAGGTGAATGGGTGGATGTTGTTTTCCTTCTTCTCTCTCTCTCTCCCTCCCCAGAATACGACCAGGAAGACAATACAAATGCGAGATGTCAACTGTCTGAACCAATGGAACACACCCTGATTTGCATGATATTGCATTACTGCAGGGACAATTTCAGGGTGCAATACAGGAAGGAAGGAAGGAAGGAATGAATGCAGAAGACTGCACCAATCGTATGGGATGCACAAGAGAAAATATCTCTGTCACCAAACACCAGCTGCACATTATCAATGCAGCACTAGCAATAGTAAATATATATATATAGAGAGAGAGAGAGGGGGGAGGGAGAGAGAGAGACAGACAGACAGACAGATAATATATGCAGGATGGAAAACAATGCACATTACATATGCACAATGTGCATCAAACATGTGCATCTACTTTCCCAGTGATCCGAACCTGTGCATCCAAGTGGAATATTTAAAAGACTTGCATTGTATTTGTGCATGTTGTGTGGAGATATCTACATACATGCAAGCATTTAAATGTGTAAATATACTAGTCTAAATGGTTTAAATGCATGTGTATTTGTCTCTCACATTTGTTGACGACAAGTCTGTGTGTGTGTGTGTGTTAAGTATGCATGTGCAATAGAGTCTGGATGTGTGCTGCACAACTTTTGTATATGAAAACACCAAAAGAATTTCTTTAGTGTAAACCAATGGTAAAAGGTTTATGGAGAGGGAGAGAGACAGAGAGACAGACAGACAGACAGAGAAATAAAGAATATAGCTTAACTCAGTGTGCATAGTAAGTCTATTTATATATATGTGGCTCTATGTATACCTTCAGTACGTGCATATAGGTATTGCTTATCTATTAAAATTCTTAATTTTCTGTATATGATTGGAGGTGTGTGATAAGTTTGTTGTGTGTATGTGTGTGTGTGTGTGTGTGTATGCAGAAGAGAATGTTCCATCTTTCTGTCCCTCTCCCTGCTTCCCTGACCAACAGTCAGGCACCCCAGACCACAATCCCAGCTGGAACAAGGTGAAAAGAGTTAACCTTGTAGAGTAATTTATTTGAAAATAGCTGGCTGGTTAATATAGGAGGACATCAGACAGATAGACACAGGGATGAAGGAAGGTGAGCTACACACATACACACACAAGAGAGAGAGAGAGATATTGTTAGTTTAACACTGTAATATAAAAAAAGAGAGAAGACAGCCGGGCCATCTGGCAACACTAATATACAGGTGTTTCTGTGTGTGTATGTGTGTATATACATACATATACATACATATATAGTTTGACAGCTAGATTCATAATGACTGGCAAACATATGGCAGATAAAGAGAAAGAGTTAAAGGCAAAACAGATGAGTTGATATATCATCATCATCATCATCGTCGTTTAATGTCCGTTCTCCATGCTAGCATGGGTTGGACGGTTCGACCGGGGGGGGGGGGGTTCTGGGAAGCCAGAAGGCTGCACCAGGCTCCAGTCTAATCTGGCAATGTTTCTACAGCTGGATGCCCTTCCTAACGCCAACCACTCCGTGAGTGTAGTGGGTGCTTTTTACGTGCCACCTGCACAGGTGCCAGGCAGGGCTGGCAACGGCCACGGTCAGATTGGTGTATTTTATGTGCCATATATATATATATATATATATATATATATATATATATACATGGTTTGATACTAAACTCATAATGACCAGGCAGATTGAGAGAAAGAGTTAAAACAAACAGCTGAGCAGATATGTGTGTGTGTGTGTGGAGAGAGAGAGAGAGAGAGGAGGGAGTAAAGAAATAGATAAATGGTTGAATGGATAGATACAGAGATGGTCTGAGGATGCCAATCAACAGAGGAATTATGAAGTTGCTTCAACCTTTTCCTTGTAAAAATATAATTATGTACTCTACTTAAATCTATTGTGTGTGTGTGTTGTTTTTTTTGCAGTCAATTTTAGAATGTTTTTATGGAAGAGTGCACAGGAAACACACACATTGATTATACACACACATATATATATATATATATACATATACACACACACACATATATATATATATACACAACACACACACATATATATATATATACACACACACCACACACATATATATATATATACACACACACACACATATATACACACACACACACACACACACACATATATATATATACACACACACACAATATATATATATATATACACACACACACATATATATATATATATACACCACACACACACACATAATATATATATATATATATATATATATATATATATATACAGAGAGAGAGAGAGAGAGAGAGAGAGAGAGAGAGAGAAAATCATAATATCATAATTACGAAGAAAATCTAGTGAAAGACAAAGGGTGAGAGAGAGAGAGAGGGGGAGGTAGAGAATCAGAGAGACAGACAGACAGACAAAAGAAATAGAGAGAAATAAGTTTGAATCAATGTATGATAACAGTGTTAAGAGAATGGAATAAGTATTAAAATTTTAATAAAATCTATTTAATGTATGGAGAGTGGGGAGGAGCAAATGGAGCACAGGAGAGGAGAGAGAGAGAGAGAGAGAAAATCATAATATCATAATTACGAAGAAAATCTAGTGAAAGACAAAGGGTGAGAGAGAGAGAGAGAGAGAGAGAGAGAGGGGGAGGTAGAGAATCAGAGAGACAGACAGACAGACAAAAGAAATAGAGAGAAATAAGTTTGAATCAATGTATGATAACAGTGTTAAGAGAATGGAATAAGTATTAAAATTTTAATAAAATCTATTTAATGTATGGAGAGTGGGGAGGAGCAAATGGAGCACAGGAGAGGGAGAGAGAGAAAAAGTAAATGAGTGAGAGAAAGAAAGAGAGGGTGATTATATTTGTTTCTGAGTATGTGTGTGTATGTTTGTATTTGTGCAAATATGTATATGATTAAGTGCAGTACATGTCCGTATTCATCTAAGTATGTGCAGTATATGACTATGTATTGGTGTGCATGTGTGTGCACATGCACAGGTGCCTATTTGTGTGTGCACATTTAATGATTGTGATATATGTATTTAAATGGGTGTTTATAATGTATGTCTGTATTTGAGTGTGTGAATGTTTTTGATTTATTTAAATGTGTGTGTGTATATGTATGTGTGTGTGTGTGTGTGTGTGTATGAACACTGCAGCAACAGTCTGCAATGATGTTACGTCATGTGCAGTATCGCAGCTTCAGGTAACCAAATCTGTCTTCTGGGGAAGAAGTGACGGGTCGATTGCTTTGTCTGGGCTGAATTATGCAGCCAGTGTCTGTTGCAGTAACAGCAGCACCAGTGAAACAGTAAACAGCATCATCAACAATAATACCAGCAGCAACAAACATTTAGAACAACAGCAACCATTAAGTGCAGTAGTCGTTGCAGTAACAAGAATAACAGAAAATATTTGCACCACAACAACAAACACCTATAACAGTAGCTGTGACAATAACAGCAACACCAATAACAATGATATATGTAGTAAATAACAATAGGAAAAAGCAGCATAAAATGGTGATAGAAAGTGCATCATCACCGAGAGCCATTAATAGCTGCAATAGCAGCAAACAGAAACAATAGCACTGATAAGCAGACATTAGTAAACATTAATAGTAAGACGTATAGAAAATGTTCACAAAACCCGTAAACAATAATTAGCGAAACAGTAAATAGTAAAGGAAATCAATGAGCAGGAGTCAGAAAAAAACAGAAACAGCAAAGAGACACACAAACAACAAAGATTTGTGACACAAAAACAGTATACATTTTCACAAAAATTGTGGTTACAAAAACAGCACCCAAGTCACAGCAAGCACGAGATTATAGTGACACATTGATATAAGTGCAAAACACAAATAGACACAAAGCAACAGGCAATAGCAGCCCCCTAACAGCAAACAATAACCATAAACACAACAAATATTCACAAGAGAAACAGCAAGCATTAATAGCTTAAAAAACAGAAAACATTAATAGCCTCTAAAACAGTAAATAGTCACAAAAACAGAAAACATTCATAGCCACAAAAACAGAAAACAACAGTTACCATGAAAATCTAAAAAACATTAATAGCCCAAGCAACAGCAAACAGTAAAAGCCTTTGAGACAGTGAATGGTCACAAAATGGTAAACATTAATGGCTGCAAAAACAGTACACAATAGCTAAAAAAAAAAACAGAAACAAAAAAAAAGCAACCATTAACAAACACAAAAACAACAAAATGTAATAATAGACGAAGTCAATGACAGCAACATATTAACAACAATGACAGTGAGAAGAATAATAACAGTAACAATAATAACAACATAAACCAACAAAGAAGATTTTACATGGTCACCAGATCTGCTAGAAATAGCAGCCAATTCATGAAGTCACACCCTACAGCAGTGCTTCCCAAAGTTTTTCAAGCTACCCAGGCCACATTCCTAGCACCCTCCCCACCCTCAACACTCAACACAACAAACATAGACCACTTTCTGCAGCAAACTCAAAACTGTTGTATTTCATAAATAAAACATTATTTTGTGGGGTTTTACGTCCATAATCACCCCACTTTTCTTCTCAACATGCCCCTAGATCTTTCCACTGCCCTCAAGGGAGCAGTACTGCCCACTTAGGGAAACACTTCTCAACAGTTTGGAGCATAGATATCCTTAAAACAGCAAGAATGTGCAATCAGAAATGACCAAGGGTCAAACAACAACAGTATCATATAGCAATAAGAACAGAAATGAAACAATAACTACATAGCTATTTAGCTTGCAACAGAGCTAAATTCCCTTCACAACCCCAACATAATGGTGGTGGTGGTGGTGGCAGTGGGGGTCACAAAAGAAAAAGTACTCTATCCAGTGAGAGATAAATATTTAAAACTAGCAGCATAGCCCGGCGTTGTCCGGGTATGTAAGAGCCCCTAGTAGGCAACGACTAATCTCAATCTAGTCCTTTCCCTCTAGGGAACAAAGGTGCATGTGTAGGTTGCAATGTCTTCTCTTCACTCGAATACTTCTGTGTATTTTTTCTGATGGTAAGGTATTGCATGGAAAACTAACCTCAGAATTAAGTTTCTTAGGGTAACATTAAGCTTCACCATGAGTTTGGTGAAACTTGATTGCAAGTTGCGAAAACTACAACAGAAAATGTATTGCATATAAAAAGCTTAGATTCTCGACCCCAGTCAAATTTATCGATATTTTTCAGAACTGGAGGAACTTTTCAAAATTTTCGCTGCGTTAGTTTTTAATTATGACATTGGGCTATGTGTGTGTCAAGTTTCATCAGAATTGGTTGAAAGCCGTGGTCAGGGTGAGGGTACAACCTCACAGACACACAGACAGACAAACTGCCGTTTATATATAGAGAGATAAACAGTACTTAAATATGAGCTACTATTAGTTTTATGCTGTGAAAACACAATAAACTGGCAAATTTATATATTGTCTTGTGGTTCCAGATCTAGGTCAGTCTTGATAAAGCAGACCTGTGGTCAAACATATTACAGCCATGACCATCTAGTTTTATTTTCAGACATAGTGCATCAAAGTCATTATCCAAAGTGCCCACTCACACACACACACTCTCTCTCTATATATATATATGTGTATAAATATATATATATATATATATATATATATATATATATGCAGTCTGATCAATAAATATCTGTACAGTTGCCATAATAACGAAGCCTAAAGCACATAGAGGAAAGCCACTAGGCAAAAATTGACCTTGAACTCTGCTGTGCATGTGCACTAAGTTTGAATGTTCTAGCTCACTTCCACTGCTTACAGCAGTGCTTAGTAGGAAGGTGTGTAGTGTGTGATCATTGCATTGACCATGACAGAAAGTTGTCATGGTGTTACCTGCTCAGAGGCCTACACAAAGTTGCAGAAAGAGTATGGAGAGGAGTGTATGAGCCACATACAAGTGTATGAGTGTTTCAGACATTTCCAAAATGTCTGAAAGATATTGATATTGACAAATGTTCTGGGAGACCCACGACCAGCAGAACTGAGAAAAACATTGTAGATGTGCGTGCAGCTGTGAGGAGAAATCGCTGAATCACCATCAGTGATTTATCAGAGGATGTGCAGATCAGTTCAATCCATTATCACTGAAGATTTTGGTAGGAGATGCATGTCTGCCAAGTTTATGCCAAAACTGCTTTCACCTCACCAAGAAGACACTCAAGTTTCAATTACATAAGATCTCCTTGATTGTGTCGAGAACAATGAAAGATTTTTGAAAACTTTGCATAGACCTCTGAGTAGGTATCACCAAGCTTTTGGCAAAATTTGATGCAAATTCTCCTCTCAACTTCCTGTCATGGTCAATGTGATGATCACATGCTACACACCTTCCTTCCAAGCACTGCTATAAACAGTAGAAGTGAGCTAGAACATTAAAACATAGTGTGCATGCACAGCAGAGTTAAAAGGTAATCTGTACCAAGCTGATTCACTTGTCATGCTTTAGCTTTGTTACTATGGCAACAGTCCGGATACTTACTGATCAGACTACACACACACACACACACATATATATGACCTCACCCCCAGTCGAAGATCATGTACGAATATTCAGCTTTTGCCAAACAACCTGCACAAACAATTTGTTTATAGTGATCAAATGTTCATGCTGCATACAAGCTCACATGTGAGGGTGCATGGCCTAGTAGTTAGGGTGTTGCACTCACGATCTAGCAATTGTGGTTTCAATTCCTAGACCAGGTGGTGCATTGTGTTCTTGAGCAAAACACTTCATCTCATGTCGCTCTGTGATCACTTTGACACCTGACACACAGTGCACCTGTTCATATATATATACATGTATATATCTGTAAATATAATATGTGACAATTATTTGGTAGCCATGATAAAACTCTGAGTTTCGGATGTCAGAGTTTTATCATGGCTACTGAATGAATAATTGTCACATATTATATTTACAGATAAATTCCGCTATTTACATAATATCGAGGTCGCTTTCATTCTTTTGTTATCTTGCCATTTCTATCTATCTATCTATCTGTCTACATATTTCTCTCTCTCTCTCTCTCTCTCTCTCTCTCTCTCTCTCTATATATATATATATATATTATATATATATATATATATATAATATATATATATATATATATATATATATATATACACACACACACACACATATAAATACATGAATATATATCACATGATCATGTGACCAATCAGACTATCAGATGTTACACACTGCTGGTCACAATGCACTTTGCATTGTTTTAGCCTTCAAACAACATCAGCCCACTGGCTGGGTGAGCAGGCTAATATTCCCCTCCAATCAAAAGGGGGGCTGCATATACATAAATATTTATAAACATAGAAAATAATATATAAAACACAACACACACACACACATACAGTACTGTGTTGGAGTAAGGGGAGACAGTGTAGGAGTATCCATCCTTCTCCAAAATCAGCAAAAATCTTAGAAGGACAGACAGTTATGTAGTATTAATAGAAATGGGAGGGACAAATCTTCTATTTGTTTGAGAGAAAACCAATGAAGGTGAAATACCTACACCAATCTACAACTTGTGTCCTGGATAGCAATGGAAGGAACAATGCAGAATTTGGTGCTTGGTTTGGTTGCCTGTTTTAAGGCTCAGCAAGTGGATTTGAACTCAACACCTGCCAACTAGTAGTCAGCACTAATGTCACACACACGCAACTATTGCTTGCATAGATGGTCTGTGAGAGAGGAAGGGAGTGAAAGAGAAACTGAGACAGGACGGAGAAAAAGAACTGGAAGAAAGAAGATGGAGAGATAGTGAGAGGTGGGGAGAGAGAGAGAAAAGCTGTAGATGCTAAATACATTGTATAGAGAAAGACATAAAACCTTCAATGGTACTTTATATCAGTGATGCACAAGGTAGCCAATATAGTCTAGAAGTGGACTACACAAAAATGTTTAGTGGGTCATGGTGACATTTATCACAAATTTTATCAAAATCACACTAATTTGTCTCTTTTTCAATATTTTTACCCTTCAGATATTACTAATGATATTTTATTATTTGCTCTTTTTCTTTTCTTTTATTTAGTGTCTGTATTAAATTTCTGATTGAATATTGATTTCGGTTAAATTTAGTTGACATTGGATGAGCAATGGACGATTTAAACAGTGGGGGGGGGGGCTGCATGCCTCTACTCTAGGAGATGTTGGTCAGCCTAAGATAATATTAGAAAACAACCATCCAAGTGCCACACAGTGGGACTGAACTTGAAACCAAATAGTAGTGGAACTACACAGGCATCCCTCCACATATAACAACATTCGCTTCAAATTCTGCCACAAGGGCGGCAATATTAGCAGAGGGGTTAAGTTGATAACATTGACCCCAGTGTTCAACAGGTACTTATTTTATCGACCCCGAAAGGGTGAAAGGAAAAGTCGACCTCAGTGGAATTTGAACTCAGAATGTAGTGACGTGTGAAATACCACTAAGCATTTCGTCCAGTGTGCTAACATTTTGGTCAGCTCACCACCTTAATAATAATAATAATAATAATAATAATAACAACAACAATAACAATGATTATTATAAGCAACATACACACACATCTTCTATCCTGTATTTTTAACTTGTTTCAGTCATTGGACTGTGGCAATGCTGGGGCACCACCTTGAAGGGTTTAGTCAAACAAATGAACATCAGTATATTTACAATCTGAACCATTCTATCTTTCTCTTTTGCTGAACCACTAAGGGAACATTAACAAACCAACATCAGCTGTCATATAATAGTGAGGGACACACACACACATGAAGGACTTCTTTCAGTTTTGGTCTATCAAACCCATTCATAAGGCTTTGATCAGTCCAAGGTTATAGTTGAAGACACTTGCCCAAAATGCACAAGTGCCAGTTATGTGTGTGTGTGCGCGTGAGAAAAAATTTAAAACACAATGAACAAAGAGGTCTTGGATAAATAATGGTTGAATCAAAACGGGCTGGTTACCAGTTGGTACTGTTTTTAAACTTATGTTTTCTTAACCCATAAAGCGCTGGGATTTGCAGTTACATAGCATGGACTGCTGAGTACATTTTATGACAATGAGACCACCATGCACACATAAAAAGCAAAAAATATTTAAAATATCTTCTTAGTATATAATGGTAACAAGTTTTACATCACCTGAAAAGTCATTAGTTGAACTATTAGTCTTCTTGCATTCTGGAGGGGGGGTCAGAACATTTGAGTGACATTAGACCCCAACAAACGTCCATAAATTAAATGCATCTATCTGGGCCATGATTGTGGCCTGTCGACCTGTGCCTGATGGCCCGTTGCACTTTATGTGTTAACCAAGGCTAAGCTAGAGTTTAATAACAACACTACAGCATGAAGATAATAGTTGTAGGTACTTCTTTCCTCCCATTCTTGTGACAGTAAAATACTAAAGAAGGCAAAAAATTGTGAGTAGCAGTAGAAGCAGTATTTGTTCAGAATAGCAATCTGTATATCTAACTAAACATGGATATAATGTTAGAAAGCCACGGTACTGTGGTATTCATCTTGAAAAGACATATCATACAGATGCATAGTGGTGCTAAGAATCATAGAAGTATCAATGGCAGATGAAAAGTGTCAATACCCAATTCTACTGTCGCTGCTGGACACTTTTTGTCTGCCACTGATACTTTTGTGCCTTTTAGCATTATATGTCTAAGCAAGATGCCTTCTTGAGATGAATACCCCAGTATGGTGTATGCCCTTACTATAAATCCATGTTAAGTAAGATATACAGATCATTAAAAAAAGGTAATGAAAGAACCCATCCTCTCTGGTCCCTGTGAGGTGATGACAGATGGTATGGGACAAGAGCAATCAGTGAGAATGAAACTTACAGTAACCAAATGAGCCTCTATGTGGGCACTCAGTGTGGTAGAAATAGCAGCCAAATCTCCTTCAAATCACACAATACTATCTTTAAAAATATGTTGTACAATTTGGCTCCTGGTCTCTCCCTCGTGTACACAAGGGCTAATCATGGCTGGAATGCCTTTGATTATAGGTCAATTTGGTCAGAGCTGACTAATATATATATATATATATATGTCGTGAGAAGTGCATAGACCATAAAAAGTAACAAGTCAGGTGGTATATGAGATGAATATATTTAACCACTTGATATCTGTAGGATTATGGCTGTTTCGCAGTATTCGTTATGTAATAATAATTTCAGTGCATAATTTATAATTTTATGTGTTGGCACCAATATGTATGCTACACAATGCACACTACAATTACAAATCAATGCAGATATAGAAGGCTAGCTATACAGATCACCAGAAAATCGTGGTTAAACAAATTCTTCAACTCTAAACATAATTTATTATACACCAACATTATTAATGCATGACGAAGGCTGCAAAAGGGCCATAATCCTAAGGATAACAACTGGTTAAATAAATATATTCACCTCTCATACCTCCTGACCTTTTATGGTTTATCAAATGAAATAAATTCACTGATCGGATCTCCTGAATTTCAGCTGCATGGACATTCTGCATCGTACACCTCTGTATTAGATTACTATGTGGTCTCTTAGCTAAGTCACTGGAGAGCTTTCTGTGATAGCTACATGAGTCTATGAATCTATATATATATATTATAGGCGTAGGAGTGGCTGTGTGGTAAGTAGCTTGCTTACGAACCACATGGTTCCGGGTTCAATCCCACCACGTGACACTTTGGACAAGTGTCTTTTACTATAGCCTCAGGCCAACCAAAGCCTTGTGGTTTTGGTAGATGGAAACTGAAAGAAGCCCGTCGTATATATGTATATATATATATGTGTGTATATGTTTGTGTGCCTGTGTTTGTCCTCCCAACATCGCTTGACAACCAATGCTGGTGTTTACATCCCCGTAACTTAGCAGCTCAGCAATAGAGACCGATAGAATAAGTACTAGGCTTACAAAGAATAAGTCTTGGGGTCAATTTGCTTGACTAAAGGTGGTGCTCCAGCATGGCCACAGTCACATGACTGAAACAAGTAAAAGAGTATATATATATATATATTTCATCATGTCGAACTGTTAATCCTTAATACATTTTTTCCTCTGTCTGTTTTTTATCCTCTTAATCCTTTTCTGTCAAAGAGCATGGGCTTGAAACATCAAAGATTTTTCCCTTCTTCCTGAGTATTAAACTAATACACCTGCTTGTTGTTCCTTCACCTGTCTTTGCCTTTTGTTTTCTGTAAATTTGAACTAGATTTTATATATATATATATATAGGGTTTATTTACATTTCTGAAGAAAAAAAGATACCCTTCGCCCCACTCCTAACCCTAACCCTATCTAACCCTAACCCTAAAACAGATTGAAATGCAATAGATCGATACTAGGGTCATAATTATGGGGGAAAATTTCATATGACACCGCTAGAAAAAACTGCCGTTCAAACCGAAAAGATCCGAAACATCATTACCCCTAATAACAACAACAGTATAGACGTGACAGATCAAGGTAGAACGGCAAATAATACTTTGTGAAAGGAAAAGTTTAAATGGGGAGAAAGAGAAAGATTATTGCTGTTATCGCTGTTGTTGTTTTGGAGCAGTCTGAGAAAATGAAGACATGAAATATGCAATTTACATGAGAAAGAAGAGAGAAAGAATAATTCAATCACCTGAAGATTGACTGTAACCATAACTCGAATTATTACGAATTGGACAGCCATGAAACGATCGTAGTGTTTTAATCATTATTTTTTAATCTTTTAATACTTTTGATATATATTTAAAATAATTTAAATTAAATAATTTTATGTATTGGCTTAAGTTTTTCATTGTTTGATTTGCCTAATAGTGGTTTTATCTCCAATTTAATATAATATATATATATATATATATATATATATATATATATATACACATAACACACACTCACATATATCATCCACCTGGTGGTAATAGACATCATACTAAAAATAGTGCTCATTTCCAGTCTTGCATGACAAGCATTCTGTCCATGGAGGATATGATGCCTGGAAACAGGTGAAAGTTAGAAACAGGAAGAGAACTGGCCATAGAAAATCTCACCCATGCAAGCAGGGAAAACTGAATGTTAGACAATGATGATACACACACGCACACACATTTATATGTGTGTATAGTTTGCACTCATATATAACGTACACTAATTACAGACAATGAAATCCTAGTAAAAAATATCTCTTGTATACATTAATACATGCTGACTCTTGTTTTATATTATGACGTACAAAAAGAGGAGTGTTTAGCCAGATATATAACAGCTGTACAAAATACAATGGAAGAGTTCCCAAATCTTAAACGAAACAAGCAAATTCAAAAGTGAACTTTACTGGTTTAGGCTGTAAAATGCACCTGCCTTTATCCTTTAGCATTCAGACTACTTTCTAAAATGTAATGCATATTTATCTACATTGTTTTGAATTAATCATGCATTATCTTGTAGCTTTGAGATTTTGGTGGTATCTTTTATATTTTTTTTACTTGTTTCAGTCATTAGACTGTGGCCATGCTGGGGCACTGCCTTTAAGAATTTTTAGTTGAATGTATCAACCCCAGTACTTACTCTTTTCTTAAGCCTGGTAATTACTAGGTTATGGGGATGTAAACACATCAACGCTGGTAGGACAGGTTTCTTTCAGTTTCTGTCTACCAAATCTAATCATAAGGCTTTAGTCAGCCTGAGGCTGTAGCAGAAGACACTTGCCCAAGGTGCCACACAGTGGAACTGAACCTAGGACCATGTAGCTGAGAAGCATGCCTATGCCTGTTCATTTTAAGAATGTCATGGTAGGGTAGGTGTGAGAGTCTGGATCTGGCCAGTTTGAACAAAAAACAAGTAGAATATTTGGGCCAGATATGACCTGTTTAAATGCTGAAAGGTCAGTGTTAATGAACAAACCATGCAATTTTTATAATCTCAATGTACTTAAATAAGTCTAAATTAAATTTTAATATTCAGTTACTGCAGTACTTATTTTATTAACCCCTTTAGCATTCAGATTACTTTGTCAAATGTAATAGCTATTAACATTATTTTGAATTAACTCATAGCTTTGAGATTTCAATGATGTGACTGTATATTTTTAGAATGACATTGTAGGGTAGGTGTGAGAGGCCAGTTTAAATGCTTGAGGGTCAAGTAACCTTTCCTTTTTCTTTTTAGGAGTTTAGAATTTTCTTATAAACATCAGATATTCAGGGTCTGCCCCCAAATAGTTTTAATAGATTTAAAAAAACAAAACACAGATTTTTAGATTTCCTGAAAGCGGAAAATGATTTGAAATCATGCCAGCTGAAGTTTTGTGAGTAATTTTTAGGGGAAATCATGCCAGCTGAAGTTTTGTGAGTAATTTTTAGGGGACATAAATAGTAATGTCTCTGGGCATAAATAATATCTATTTATAGTAAACATTACTGTCAAAATATAAATAGAGCTGCATTGTAGAGTCAATTTTAATTTCTTAATCACTTCACAGCAACAATTATGAACACAATTTTTTGTGTATTAGGATGAACATTGGTGGATATGATATCCGATACAAGCATACTCATTGTGATTTAACATTTTGTGTGTATGTGTGTGTAGCATCCAGCTGTAAAAATATGACTTAATAATATATTCATAACCCATTCTAGCATGGAAAACCTGACAGAGACAAAGGAATGAAAGATAGAATTCATATGCATACACGCGCACACAATGTAAACAGCTGCATATTTGGCATGGGAAGCCATTCATTGAATTTACAATGAATGCCTTCTCTAACATTAATGTCACAATGACCAGCCTTGTTAAATGAATGTTTATTCTTTTGATCATATTCACTTAACCGATTAGTCAAAATCAAAGTTGTATCTGTTTCAAATGTGGATCTACTACTATTATTATTATTATTATTATTATTATTGTTCAGGTCACTGCTTGGAATCGAACATGGAATCTTGGGGTTAGCAGCCGGCGCTCTTAACCACTATGCCATATGACTGTGGTCTAAGATATGGTGTAGTGGGTAAAAGCGCGGGCTATTAACCCCAAGATTCTGAGTTCAATTCCAAGCAGTGACCTGAACAATGACAATAATAACAATGATAATAATAACACCGAAAAATACCTTAGGAATGAGAACCCAGGTTCAAAATTTCCCCAAGACACCTGAAGAAGGCTGGCGAGTATATCAGCCGAAACGTGTTAACAACAAACAAGATGGGGAAAAATATCCCTCAAATGTAAATAATGTACATAATTCCTCATCTCTTAAATGTAGAACTGTATTGCAAAATACCATCTTGGAGAAATAGAAGAATTAAAGGCCAGTAAAACAATAAAAGATGTGCTATAACTAATTTTGAAAATGGACAAAAAGGGATCATTGATCTATGGAAAACCATCTATCATGTTGCATTGCTTATATATCAAACATATATCAAAGGGTGCAAAATCGTAGTACAAGGACACACCATTAAAAGATGCCCTGTCTGATAACAAGGAGGAAAATCACTTGCTCATATTACTAAGCAGATGTTTGAGAATATAGCACAGATGATTTGAACACTTACTAAAGAGCACATTAGACTTACAATAAGGTTTAAAAGGGTTAGGCTGCAAATCTAAGTTGATATATAAAAAGTTAACACTAAGATTTATGTCAACTGTAATTTTTAAGCCCATATGATAAAATATGATAAGATTCTTCCTAAGGCTATCAAGCTCATGCCATTTGTATTACAGGTGGCAATAAGGTAATATCATGATCCCTGTATAGACTTGTCCATAAAGAAGGGGGGAGTTCTATATGTAAACGGTATTAAATATATATGCCTATAAGCATACATAATTTTGCTCTGTCCTATAGACACATCAAACAAAGCACTTTTCTACACTTAGGTTAAGTCGTTAAAAAACAGAATTTCCTAATGTGCAGAATGATATCAGTTTCTGACTCACTTATGTGAACATATTCTTCAGCAAAAGTAAGTGCTTTAAGCAGTAGAGACCTTGTTATTGACAGGTAAAAGACCACAATGTCAAACTGAGTAAACCTACAGTTATGTTTATTGCTAATGCTCTTAAAACCAGTTTATAACAGACATGATGTTATTTCATAAAGGAAAATGTATACTGTTACTAATCCTACGAACAATGGAATCTAACATATTTTTTATTAATTATTCCTATGTCAGTTTTAGCCAGAACAACAAATCTACATTTGGGGTTTCTTCTAAAATTAGTTTTGTGGTCTTTAAAGGTAATGAAAGGCTCAAGCAGGGATAGACACCCTATGCTATCACTAACATTTAGGCTGGTCACAATTCTTTTTGCTTCTAGATTCACTTAATGATATAAAGCATAGTCTGCCTTCTTATAAATGCCCTACATTTAGAGAGGAGCCAGCATATAAGTTTTTAGTCTTTATCTGATGGCATGAAATATAAACTTTCTTTTATTATTTCTAAACTTGAAATCATATTTGAAGTTAGTATCCTGCCATGTTTTCAATCAAGAAAAATAAGCTTGTCATTTCATTCTGTAGATGGAATACTGTCTCCACGATTAGATTTTTAAAATATTGTTTATTCAATGGACTTAGAATATTTTTCAGTTAAAAATTCAGCAGATGTATTTTCATTTTTCAGCTGTTGCTGCTTCCTCTTGTACAGAGCTGCCAAAACTTACAAAGGGAGCAATATACACACACATGAGCACACAGGTGCAAAACAAGGTAGAGAAAGCAGTACTCAAATACCAAAAGTAGAGTAAAATATTACTTTATTGAAGGTGAAATAGCTTCACGTGGGTATGTATTTTTTTGTATATGTTTCTTATGTATATGTATGCATGTACATATATTTATATGTGTGTGTTTGCGTGTGTGTGTGTGTGTGTATATATATATATATATATATATATATATATATATATATATATATATATATATATATATACATACACATACATATGCATGTCAGTGTGTATATATGTATAAGATTACACTTTTAGTATAATCATTATATTGGAAAGTGACCCACCCAACCCATTTTTAAAATGTTTTGGGACAAATTTATTTTTTATACCTGTGTGATGAATGTATTAATATACATACAAGTTAAAAATTGCAACTTTGTTTCCATTTCTTTTCCCTTTGTACCTTCATTCTTTTCCCTTTGTACATCATTCCAGCCTTACACAACAAATCTCTATAAAATTATACAGCACAAGGATTCACCAAAACTACCTTGTGTTAGAACATATATATATTTTCTTAGCACAAATTTTTGATTATATACATTTACATGCATATTGGTCCCTAGTAACACATTCTCTTTGTTAGAAAAAAAATCCTTCTATATACACTTTATATACCTGTACCATATATTTATCAGCCTTTACTGTGTATATTTGAGCCTTGTTCTTTATATCTATCTAATTTACCTTATTTCTAATTTGCGGTGAGTACATGCCTTGTCTTTTCTGGTTGTCCAATCCTTCTGTTATTTTTATTTGCTACCAGCCTCCCCTTAACTTCAAGATCAAACTTTCATATATATATACAAACAAACATATATTCTTGCTATTTTTCTTCCTTCCATCCATGTTTTCTTTTTTTCTTCCTCCTCTCCCTTTCTCTAGTAGTATTTTCTCTCTCTCTTCTATTCTATCTCATATCTTTCATCTGATTCATTCAATGGACTGCAGCTATGCTGGGCCATCAGCTTGAAAGGGCTTAATCAAATGAATTGACCTCGGTACTTATGTTTTTTTCAAAATCTGGTATTTATTCTACAAGTCACTTATGCCAAACTGTTAAATTACAGAGATATAAACAAACCAACACCAGTTGTCAAACAGAGGTGGGGGACAATGCACACGCACACGCATACAAACATATGCATGTATGTATGTATGTGTATATATATTTTGAAAACTAATCCTGGTACCAGCAAAAAAGGAAGATATGTATTTGAATTTTTCTTGTTATATTTCACATTTAAACACAGACATTTTTATTCTGAAGTATATTTTATATCTTATAATTTGTATTTGACATTATATACTTGACTTTACAAGGTTGATATATATAATGATTCATATTTATAATGAATAATTCATAAATTTTAATTCTTAATATTACAAAGTATAATTTGATTTTTTCACTTTTTAATTTTTTAATCTTTAATGCTTAATTTTATTGCTTATTTTTTAAAGGGATGTAAAATTTAGATTTATAATATTTTGAAAAAGAACCTGAAGATGTGTTTGAATAATTGTAAATCTGATGATTGCATATATATATATTTATATATGTGTGTGTGTATATATATATATATGTATACAATTGGGTGTATGTATATATATTGTAATCTTCTAATACTGAAACACATATAGTTCTTCATATTTAATTAATTTAGTGTTAACTACAGTAGGAGATAATTAAGGAAGTATAGTATATACCCTGCTGGAATAAAAGTTATTATTTCATGATATGCAAATGGATATCATGAGTTTACTTTCAGATATACTCATGAGGTTATTTTTTTTTTTTTGTATTATCTGAAATAGAATACCCACATATCTATCAATCCCCAAAACTGAATTATATATATATATATATATACACACATATGTATCAGGGCAAGTATCTTCAACTATAGCCCTGGGCTAACCAAAGCCTTGAGAGTGGATTTGGTAGAGAGAAACTGAAAGAAGTCTTTTGCCTTTCAGCCGAAAAATTGCTAACAAGCCACCCTTATTATTTATCA
>NC_043014.1:31149973-31170575 GCF_006345805.1 Octopus sinensis | reverse complement strand
AAAGTATGGTTTTTTGATTGCAGCTCTCCTGTGAAATTCAGCTTTGTGCAGCTCCTGGCAAACAGTTTCTGTGGAAACTGGTTTCTCAAGGTGGTCATTAAGCTCTGCAGTAATTTTGGGAGCTGTACTTTTGTGATCCTTTCTAACAATTCATGTAAGAGTCCGATGGTCCCTATCTGAATGTTTTGGTTTTCTTCTGGACTTCTGTTTCGACGAGGAGGTTTTTCTCTCTTTCTCAAATGCTATCATTTCCTTCAAGACAGTACTTCTTGATACACCAAACATTTCAGCTGTTTTTGTTACGCTAGCACCTGCCATACAAGCACCAACAAATTGACCTCTTTGAAAGTCCTATAGATCTGTCATTTTAATGAATTTTAATTACCTTTTTCTGATGATATCTGAAAAGAACCTGCAATTTTAGCAAAACATATTAAGCAACACTAATAATAAATAAAAAACATAAAAATAAACAAGCTTTTGACAATTTTATAGATATTTCAAATTATGATACTATGATGCTAGGTGTTTCCATTATTTTGTCCAATCCCTGTGTGTATATGTATATATATATATATATATATATATATATATATATACACACACACATATACACACACACACGACAGGCTTCTTTTAGTTTCCATTTACTAAATCCACTCACAAAGCTTTGATTGGCCCAAGGCTATAGTAGAAGACACTTACCTAAGGTGCCACACAATGGGACTGAAACTGGAACCATGTGGTTAGGAAGAAAGCTTCTTACCACACACCCACACCTAGTTTAATGTATTTCTTGATGATATCATTTTTCACGTTCCAATCATTACCTGTTAACAGACTCTGTGTGGTTGAGATCCTAAGATATTTTTAAAGTCTTCTTACTACCGCATTGGGGAGTAGGAATAAATTAAGTAGGACTTGGATAATTTCAGTCTTTTCAAACAAGATTTCTGCTGACACGAGTTGAATTTTAATGAATACAGAAAATATATAAATACACACAAACCATACAAATGACAGTAAGAACTTACATATATTTATCCCCAAAGAGATAAACACTTATACTTAAATATATACACACAGCCACATACATACAAACAAACACATACACATATATATTTATAGTGATTGAGTATATATGGGAACCACATACTTCTATGTATGCACAGTTAGATGATTACAAGCTGCTAGATGGATAGCATATTTATGCATATTTAAGGCAATGTGGAGAAATGTGTATAAGCTCATAAACAAGCATGTACATATGAATCATTTGTCCCATATTTGGGTGTCTCGATAAAAGTTAGGTAAAATCTTTTTGCAGATGATTGTAGTGAATGTAGATGAATATTATGAGGGAAGTTGGAGTGTACAGAAGTTACTTATTGTATAAGGGTTATTTTAGAGAGGGGCAAGAAGAAGTCTTTAAGATTTTATCTGCTGGAAGATTCTAACTCTGAGTTATAGTTCAGTAGTTTAGTTGTAAATAAGAAAATTTGATAGGATTCAGGTGTACAAATATAGCAAGGTTTGTTGTTTGCTTGTTATCATTGTGCAGACATCAATATTTTCCAGTTGACATGTGGGATGTTTTCGGATTTCAATAACCATATATCTTTAGAAAGTGAAGTATCCTTTTATCTATTTGAGTTATGAAATGTGTTCATGAGTTGATCATATTTTACTTTGAACTTGTTAGCATTTAAACTTATACATGTGGCTGTAGATGGTGTTGTTGAGGATTGGTGGGTGCTTTTAGTCTCTAAAGTATATTACTAATGAGGTAGTTTCTGTTTAGAAAATAGAATAAATATAAAAGATGTTACTATTGCAGGTGGTACAGCCAAGTATATGCTTTTTGTTTGTACATTTAGATAATTTTTATTGGTTATAATTGCTGTTGCTTTCTTTTTTTTGGTGGGGGGGGGGAGTTACTAAATGTAAAATATATTTTCATCGTGAGTCTGTTGATCAGTTTATCATATTTGAGATAAGAGAGGAAGTGTCTTTGAAGGATTTTGAAGAACAAGTTGGCTTTTGGCTTAGAGATTTGTATGTTGAAAAGTGGATTAAACCAGATAATCTTCTTTTCCTGTTTTTGCTTACTGCTGAAGTAGTATTGTTTATGAGTTGAACTTTTTATCTGTAACTGATGTGTAGCATTTCATTGTGCTAAATATTCCTAGTGATGAGCTATTTTTGAAAAACATGAGTACAGGCCACAAGTACAGGTTTACTAGATTACATGTTACCAGGAGCATAAACTGGAGAATTCACACACATACAAATGGGCGTATATGCATATACACATATATAGAACAGTGATTCAACATTAAAGTCAGAAAAGGTTGTGGTAAGGAAAGGATGGCCAGCACACCCAAACAATAAAGAAAATTCAAAACGAGGAGAGAGAGGGAAGAAAAAGTTATCTTAGATAAATATTTTCTTAAGTTGCCTGCCTTTAAAATGGAATGTAAATAAGGTATACAGACTCACACACACATATACAATGCACACACTTTTAAAAGCATACACACAAATATATTTTTATTTCCCCTCCTTTTCTGAAAGTCTTACATATCCATTGGTTGCCTTTCCAAGTACATCACCTTACTAATTTTCATTTATCAGCTTCTCACGATACACTCTGTCTCCCCAGACTTAGCATCATTTGTGTACCTCCCTGGGCTTTTAACCAGCATTGTATTTTTTATATATTTATCAGTGTTCCATTGTAATTACTTTGATCTATGATTCTTTTATTTTTCACCAATTATCCCTTAATTTTCTCTCACTTCCCTTCTCTGCCTGAACTTACTTCCAGTTTTTCTTTTTCTTTCTCTGTCTTTTTCTCCTTTCTATTTATATGCTTTACACTCACCTCTATCACATTCTTCTTGCCTTCTCACATGCTTCACTAATTTTCTCCTTCCTCTACACAGCGTTCCCACTTCTTTTACCTTTTATTTAAGTCAATAGAATGTGTCTGTGAGGGGATACCAGCTCAGAGAGTTTGGTACTTCATATATCAGTCTCTTTTGACAAACCACCAAGTTACAAGGACATAAACACACCAACACTGATTATCAAGTGGTAGTGGGGGGCCAAAGACATACACACACATCACAGGCTTCTTTCAGTTTCTGTCTACCAAATCCACTCAAAAGGCTACATTAGAAGACACTTGCCCAAAGTGCAAACACGGTGGAACTGAATCCAGAACCATGTGATTAGGAAGCAAACTTGTTACCACACAGCCACACCTGCACCACTTACCCAATAAGAATTAATCTTCATCATTGGATGCAAATGAAGTTACAGGTGTTACATCAGAGTTTTCCTTCTCCTGAAGCAAAGACTGGAGGTGCGTCTGCTCGCAGCTGAGGCAGGGCCATTAATTCTACAAAGTTCATCTGTCTTTTGACAGATTTTCTTTTATATCCTGCAGATTGTCCAATGAAAACCGCCTTTTGTACCAAGCAAGCTTGACAAGGTTGTCTACTGAGTTACTAAAGGGTCCACAACGCAAGAGATTGTATTGGATTACATGGTACACACATACATACATATACACAAAATAGGAAAATGGAATTTTTTTGGTATTATTTATTCTCCATTACACATGTTTCATCTTCTAATAGGAATCACAAAGATTTACATGTTATATAGACATGTATGGAATTTCCCTTCTCTCTGTTAGGAGGCACAGGCACTTACACACTTGACAGGAACTTCTGCTTACCAAATTCAATCACAAGGCTTTGATCAGCCTAGAGAAATCTTCAGACATATAATTTTATATAAAAATTCTCATCCGACAATTTCTCTAATAATAAATTCCTTACATGTCTATATAACATGTAAATTTATGTGTCTCCTATTGGGAGATAAAATATGTGTAATAGGGAATAAATAATAGCAAGAACTTTCCCTTTTCTTATTTTGTTTATTCAACAAATCTACAAAGATTATTTCATAATCCTCAATTTTAATGTGTATTTTGATTTACATACAACAGTAATAATGGATACATATTGATTGTAAGAATGGAATAAGCAGATGTGCTTTAAGAGGAAACAGCTGGGATTTACCCCAAACCTATACATACATATATATATATATGTGCATATATATATATGTGTGTGTATATATGTGCATATGTGTATATATGTATATATATATATATATATTATATATATATATATATATATATATGCATATATGGCTACAAGATGTCACCAACTGTAAACAACGTGAAGAACAAAAACAAACAAGTTAAATATGCAAACAATGAAAAAAAAAAAAGGAAAACAGGACAAATAACACAAAGAACGACCCTTCGCCAGTTGTCAGCTGTCTGTCTACTCATTTCGAGCATTCAACAACTCGTATTGTCCCTGAATGCTCGAAATGAGGAGTAGATAGACAGCCAACAACTGATGAAGAGTCGATCTCTGTGTTACTTGTCCTGTTTTCCATTTTTTCTCTCATTGTTTGCCTATTTAACTTGTTTAAGTACTTCATATTGTTTATAGTTGGTGACATCCTGTACCCATATATGCTTATATATATGTACTCTTTTACTTGTTTCAGCCATATGATTGCGGCCACACTGGAGCACCACCTTTAGTTGAGCAAATCTACCCCAGGACTTATTCTTTGTAAGCCTAGTACTTATTCTATCGGTCTCTTTTGCCGAACCACTAAGTTACAGAGACATAAACACACCAGCATTGGTTGTCAAACGATGTTGGGGGGACAAACACAGACACACAAACATATACACACACATACATATACGACGAGCTTCTTTCAGTTTCTGTCTACCAAATCCACTCACAAAGCTTTAGTTGGCCTGAGGCTATAGTAGAAGACACTTGCCCAAGGTGCCACGCAGTGGGACTGAACCCGGAACCGTGTGGTTGGTAAGCAAGCTACTTACCACACAGCCACTCCGGAGCCTACATATATACACACACACACGCATATATATTATGTATATAATTATTCAATTGAACGCCACGCATCCATTTCCAAGTATCGTTGGTGTTATGCAAAAGTATCGTAAGTTCAAAATATTGTTTTTTCAGAAAACATAAAGATAGTTTCACCATTCCATTTCTTTCTACATTAGCAACATTTTCAGCTTAGCAATACTTTGGTGGGTGCATATAATTGTAATTCCATGCATTTAAGATATTTTCAGTCAGAAATACTTTTGCAAAACTGTCATATGTGAGACTTACTACACTTTTGAAAATTGTACTACACTTTGACAATTTTCATCTGAAGGAAGCAGCTGGAAATACAATAGTTTGATCAAAAGAGCCGGCTGTTGCAAGCAAAATTAAATATTGAAAAATACACATTTGGCCAATTTGGATGTACAGCAGTTTAACATAATAGCAACGATATATATATATATATATTATATATATATATATATATATATATATATATATATATATGGAGAGAGAGATAAAATAATCGTTTAACGTCTACTTTCCATGGGTTGGACGATTTGACAGGTCTGGCGAACCAGATGGCTGCACCAGGCCCCAATCTGATCTGGCAGAGTTTCTACAGCTGGATGCCCTTCCTAATGCCAACCACTCTGAGAGTGTAGTGGGTGCTTTTACATGCCACCGGCATGAGGGCCAGTCAGGCGGTACTGGCAACGGCCACACTCAAATGTTTTTTCACGTGCCACCAGCACAAGTGCCAGTAAGGCGACGCAGGTAATGATCACGCTCGAATGGTGCTTTTTACGTGCCATTGGCATGGAAGCCAGTTTGTTGCTCTGGCAACGATCATGCTCGAATGGTGCTTTTACGTGCCATTGGCATGGAAGCCAGTTTGTTGCTCTGGCAACGATCATGCTCGGATGGTACTCTTAGCACTCCACTAGCACGGATGCCAGTCATCAAATTTGATTTCGATTTCACTTGCTTCAACAGGTCTTCGCAAGCAGAGTTTTGTGTCCAATGAAGGAAAGGCACGCATAAGTGGGCTGGTTACACCCCTGGCATAGGCCATAAGGTTATGGTCTCACTTGGCTTGCTGAGTTTTTTCAAGCACAGCATATTTCCAAAGGTCCCGATCACTAGTCATTGTCTTGGTGAGGCCCAATGTTTGAAGGTCATACTTCACCACCTCATCCTAGGTCTTCCTGGGTCTACCTCTTCCAGAGGTTCCCTCAACCACTAGGGTGTGGCACTTTTTCACACAGCTATCCACATCCATTTTTGCCACATGGCCATAGCAGCACAGTCATCTCTCTTGCACACCACAACTAATGCTTCTGAGGTCCAACTTTTCTCTCAAGGTACGTACACTCTGTCGAGTATGCACACTGACAATACCTTCTTTTACTTGCTTCAGTCATTTGACTACAGCCATGCTGGAGCATCACCATTCAGTCGAACAAATCAACTCATTCTTTTTAAGCCTAGTACTTATTCTATATATATATATATATATATATATATGTATATATATATATAGACAGATAGATAGATATATAGACAGATAGATAGATAGATAGATAAATATACATATATATATATATATATATATATATTATATATATATATATATATATATATAATATATATATATATATAGACACACAATTATACAAATAATATATCTATAGACATATAAAAAAACTTAGATATGTTTCGACCAAAGACTGGTCCAGGCCACATCTAACTTAATAGCATCACCTGATAGGATTATCTGAATCCTGTTTAAGTCAAGTTTTGTTTATGGTCCACATACATATGCATATATATATGCAATGTATACACATACACATGTTTCGTTAAAGACATGGTAATGTTCCAGCTTTGTCTTTTTTATGACAAATTTTTCATACTTTCTTATCACTTATCTGAGTTAGTCTGGAATAATAAAGTCTCTAAATCCATGTTTATTGTTTCCAGGATTTCACAGTTTATAGGTATCTGCATTGCTTCTTATATACTGGTTGAGCTAATAGTTAAAAAAGAAAATTTTATTCCAACAAACACATGCACACAGATACACACATATACACACACATACACATATATATATACACACACACACATATACATATATATATGAGTACATATATATATATGCATGTATGCACATATATATATTTCTATATATGTATATATATATACAGTATGTAGATATATATATATATACACACACACACACACACACTATATATATATATATATGTACACAAATATACATGCATGTAAAAATATACACACACCTAAATACATATATATATATATAAATAATAGATGCAGGTGCGGTTGTGTGGTAAGAAGCTTGCTTCCCAACCATATGACTGTAGGTTCAGTTCCACTGTGTAGAACCTTGTGTAAGTGTCTTCCACTATAGTCTTGGGCTGACCAAAGCCTTGTGAGTGGATTTGGTAGATGGAAACTGAAAGAAGCCCATCATATATATGTATATATTTATGTGTGTCACTGTGCCTGTGTCTGTACCCCACACCATTGCTTGACAACTGATATTGGTGTGTTTATGTTGCCATAACTTAGTAGTTCAGCAAAACAGTCTGATAAGTACCAAGCTTACAAAGAATAAGTCCTGGGGTCAATTTGTTCAACTAAAAGGCAGTGCTCCAGCATGGTTAAGCCTGCTTTATGTGTAGGGTAAATTTTGGACACCCTGTGGGATGAGAAACAAGAACAATTAAATAACAAGTCAACTTCAAAGAGTCAACAACCATCCAGTTACAGGATACATAAAAATATATAGATATATATATATATATCTGCATGCACACACATGTACACAGTATCCTTACCTATATATATATATATATATATATATACACACATATACACACACACAATGTACTTATGCCAGGTTGCATGGATTCACTGTTGGGGAATAAATCAGTGTCACTATTAACCCTTTAACATTCAAACTATTCTGTCAAATGTAATGCCTATTAGTTACATTTTTAGAATTAATCATGAATTGTCTTATACCTTTCAAATTTTTATGATATAACTGTTAGTTTTTAGAAATATATTGTAGGGTAGGTGCGAAGGGCCGGATTCAGCCTGTCTGAACGTAAAACAAGTAGAATATTTTAGCTGGATAAAGCTAGTTTAAAAGCTATAGGGTTTTAAGCCTGCTTTATGTATATATATACAGGATATATATATATATATATATATATACAGGATATATATATATATATATAATATATATATACAGGATATATATATATATATATATATATATATATATATATATATATATATGCATGCATGAGTACTTAGAATTTTGCTTTGGTACTCAGGTGCATATGTAGCCTGACAGGGTGCTTTGGACTCTAAGCCAAGGAAAATGCAAGTAACCCAGTAGATAAAAAATTGTTAAAGAAAAGCCTGAGATATATTGTTTATTATGTTATTGATTGAGTTTGTGGCAAACATTTGCACTAGCTTGTTGCAATTAGCATTTCCAAAAAGTACAGCTACACTCTCAAACATACACACATGAAACATGCCCCCACTGTATAGACTAGTGTAGGTGTGGCTGTGTGGTAAGAAGCTTGCTTCCCAACCACATGGTTTGGTATTCAGTCCCACTATGTGGCACCTTGAGCAAGTGTCTTTTACTATAGTCTCAGGCTGATCAACGCCTTACAAGTGAATTTGGTAAATGGAAACTGAAAAAAATATATTGTGTATATGTATGTATGTGTGTGTGTGTGTGTGTTTCTTCATGTCTGTGTTTATCCCCCCACCACTGCTGGTGTGCTTACATATCCATAACTTAATGGTTCTGCAAAAGAGACCAATAGAATAAGCACTAGGCTTTAAAAAAAAAATTAAATGCTGGGATTAATACATTCGATTAAAACCTCTTCAAGGTATATCCACAGTCTAATGATTGAAACAAGTGAAAAGAAAAAAAAATCTACTTTAGTACATCTATCATCCTGTCTTTTCTCCACACTGTACTATATTATTCCTACTCAACCCTAATTCACTCTCCCTTCAAAATTGGAACTGGTAAATCCTATGGACTTTATCTATAAATTTATTATTCATTTGATCATGGAACTGCATAATGCATATCTATTTTACTCTGATCCTGGTTTCATTTTTAACAAACTGGAATGGACTAATACTCCTGACTGGGGATATTTCTTCGTTTTTACATTTCTCTGAATTCTTCCCCTCTGACAACGGAATACTCAGCTTATGGAATGTTTAATCAATATCATGATCCACAAGCTTGGCTACTCAGAAACAGCTGTAACAGACCCTATATGTCTATATTCTCCACGTAAATTAAATCATTTTTTTCAAGTGATACCATGCTTTACTTTTTCATTTTAATCTACATATACACATATAAACATAGAAACACATACACACAGACTGTGGTATATGAATAAATATATACATACAGACATACACACCCACACAAGATATGTTCATAATTTATCAAAATTACCTCCACTTCTACAGAGGTTAGATTAATTTCATCTTGGTGCCAACTCCAAATCAGAAGAGCAGATAATTTCAAGAATGAAAAATTCTCCAAAATTTATGAGAGAATTCCTCATGCTTCAGATTATATCACTTTCTTATATGGCATTGGTGCCATTTACTACCAAGTGATTAGACTATCCCCCTCTGGAAGTGAAGATAATTTCAATAAGTCAAGAATTTATCTAGTATGTTATTTAATATATTTTTATCCATCTTTCTTGTTCAAGTACATGCTACTGCCTAGTTTTAGCTCATTTTTAATTCATGTGTGTGTGTGTGTGTGTGTGCAGGCATGGCTTTATAAGCACAGGTGTGGCTGTGTGGTAAGAAGTTTGCTTCCCAACCACATGGTTCTAGGTTCAGTCCCACTGCATGGCACTTTGGGCAAGAGTCTTCTACTATAGCCTTGGGCAAACGAAGCCTTGTGAGTGGATTTGGTAGATGGAAACTGAAAGAAACCCATCATATATATGTATGTATGTGAGTTGTGTCTTTGTTTGTCCTCCCACCACAACTTGACAACCAGTGTCCCCATGACTTAGTGGTTCAGCAGAAAGAGTCTGACAGAATAAATTTCAGGCTTGAAATAAGTACTGGGGTCAATACATTCGACTAAAACTTCTTCAAAGCAGTGCTACAGCATGGCTGAAACAAGTAGAAAAGAAAAAGATATATGGGCATTTGTGTATCTATGTATACATATCATCATAGAAGATTCTCACCCAACTTCTTGCATGATGGGATTAAATCTGTAACTATGTAGTTGTGAAGTAAATTTATTAACCACAGAGCCATGTAATTCATTCAATGCTCATAATGAATACAAGTCATAAAAATTTACGTTCTCGTACGAAACCTCATTTTTCTTGGATCACTGTTAGCCATGATAGTTGAATTAATAATGATGCTGTGTTATTTTCATAATAAATTTTGAACTAATACATTCGTTCAACCAATTTTGTTTGCCAATAGACAATTTTATTTGAATAGCAAGGACAATTTTTGCAAGCTACTACAAACTCTGCTTTTGTATTATACAACTACCAAATAGTAAAATATTTTTTATTCTACAGGCACAGGTGTGGTTGTGTGATAAGAAGTTTGCTTCCCATCCACCTGGTTCCAGGTTCAGTCCCACTGTGTGGCACCTTGGGCAAATGTCTTCTACTAAAGCCTGAATTTGCTAGACAGAAATAGGAAGAAGTGTGTGTGTGCGTGTGTGTGCACGTGCGCACATGCATGTGTATATCTGTGTGTATTTTGTGTAACTGTTAAGTTACAAAAACATAAACAAACCAACACCGGTTGTCAAGCAGTGGTGGGAAACAAACACAACCACATGAACACTTACGCATATAGATATAGGTATGTACGTACATAAGCACAGAATGGGCTCCTTTCAATTTCCATCTACCACATCCACTCACAAGGCTTTGGTTGGCCTGGGGGCTACAGTAAAAAACACCTCTTGCCCACCACATGGCTCAGAAGCACATGCACGCATGTGAAAGTTAACCAATTAACATATATGCATACCCACACTTCTTCCCAAATCTTCCTCAGTCTTTCAAATTTTATAAGTTATTTCCTCTTGGATCTTTACCCAACTGTCATCCTTTATATGTATTATATTCCCATATTGGTGCAGTCTTCTCTCCTGCATATTACATCTAACTCCCCTTATTACCCTGTTTTTCTTTCAGCTCATTTGTGCTCTGTCGTTCATGCATATCGACGTTACACATCCAGTGCAGCATACTTGCGTAATTTCTTTTTCCTTCCTTCCAATCTTCACACATCCACAGTGTTCAGTGCCCATGTTTCGCCACCATGCAACATCACACTTCATACACAAGCGTTATTCAATCTGGCCTTCATTCAGTGAAAGAATCTGTTTATTGCCGGCATCGGTAATAGATCGCATTCTCCCTCTCTCTCTCTCTCTCTCCCTCCCTCACTGGCTAATTTTGTAGCATGTGATAAAATGCATGCAATGTAACTTACTCCTCCTATCCCACCATTACCACCATTATCGCCTCGTCCACCACCTGTATCTGTTTAAATTAGCTGGATGTGGCTGATAGCAACAGTTGAAGATTAAAATAGTTTTATTAAAAAAAAAAAGAAAAAGAAATTAAGTGAAAAAGAGGTGTGATGTAAAGGTGTTATTTTTGTTGTAGTTGTTGTTGTTGGTGGTGGTAAGAGGATAAAAAGAGATGGGTGTCAGCAGTTGGGAAGAGGAGGAGGGGAGAGAGAGAAAGGGGGAGTTGAGAAATGTATTGAATCCTGCAAAGTAATTCCGTGGTGCTAAAGACAAGGAACATAAAACAAGGAGTAATTCCTGACTGGCTCATGGGAAACACACACACACACACACTCACTCACTCTCACTATCTCACTCATAAACATCACATGCACATACATCTATTCTTTCAGTGTCCTACCAACATCAGATCCAGACGTTTTCCCCGCTTTTTACATCCATATACACACGCAGTCAATATCATGCATACATACCTAATACAGACACCTGTCTGTAACATACATACACACGCACATATGAATTACTTGCAGATATCCGTCAACACACGCACACACACAGATTCCAACAAATACCATATACACACACTCATAGAACCACATTACACCTGCACACAACCTATCAGCCTAGGACCACCCTTTCACAAACCATTAGAAGAGACAATGTGGTCACTTGACATACTAGAAATAACAGCAAGATTTTTGATGTCACAGTCTACAGACTTAAGAATAAGGTAGGATATATTGAATAATGTGGTGTGGGATAAACTATATCTGAATACAGAGAATGACCAGGGGATGGTAGGGTTAATTACTCAGAACGCCTTCTGCATGAAAAACTTATAATCATGAAGGGATTAATACATTACCTACAATAGGTTTCTCTTAACTGGTATGTCTGAGTAGGCTGCAACCACAGAATGTGATTGACTATAGTATGTTATATCAGGGATGACCCGAGGGTAAACAACAACAGCAACAAACACAACCACTACCCATAACTCCCTCACCTCCTCCACTGCAACATCAAAACCCTTTTTTTTTAGAACATTAACCCACCTTCACCCCCACCCCACTTTATCTTTTTTCAAACTACTTGTCCTCACACATCATCCACAACAACCCACACTCTATAGAGGGGTGGGTGGGCCACAAGTATCCCCACTACATGTATGCACAACTGAAACAATGGATACTAAAGACATTAAGGTCCCATGATAGCAATCAACCCCACCGTCACCATCATCTACCATCTACAAGCACTTCCCCATCCTCCCTCACTACCACCACCACTACTAGAGTCCCACTTTTTTGCTCTACCTCACCACTTCCAACTATCACCACTGCTACCATCACACTGATTCTACCCCCCTCCTCCTATCGAAACCACACTATTGTCACCGCAATCTCTAAATGCCACCACCCCTAACAACTTACTGCCCACTACAACCCCAACTATACCACTGCCAGTACAACCAACACCTCCTCCTCCTAAGCATATCTACAGTTGCTGTCATAATGACCATTGCAGCTGCAGCTACTGCAGTTTGTCTGCATCTATAACAGCAGCAGCTGCAGCACAGTAGTGTGTATGTATATATATCCCTGTATATTTGGCTGCTTGTCTGCCTGTATGTATGTGTATGCATTTATGTGCATGGAAACACAAGCATAGGCTAATGGCTAAGAAGTTTGCTTCCCAACCATAAGATCCCAAGTTCAATCCTTTATGATGACCTCAGTCTTGTGAATGAAATTCAGCAGACAGGAACTATAAAAGCCCCTTGAGTGAATAGTACCTGTAATTAAAAGGGTCCAGCATTGTTACATTCTGTTGTGAGCTAATTTTTACCTGAAGATTACATCAAGCGCATGATTTTCTATGGTATACTCAGCCACTCACACTATAATACAAGGAGTAGGTCGTTCAGATGATCGAACAAATGGAGCAGTCACAGTCAAAACAAACGGACGATCCATTTATTAACTATTTATTTTATATATTTATATGCATATGTATAGGTATGTCTGCATACGTATGTATAAGTATGAATATACACAAGTATATTTGAGAATGTGTTAATGAATATATATATGCTTGTGTGTGTGTGTGTGTGTGTGTGTGGCACAAAAGATTAGCCACAAGGTGTATTGATTTTGACACCAACCACAGTATTCTGTAATGTAATAGATTAAAGAATTTCCTTTGGATTTTCAGACATTGCCAGGAAATAATGATGATGATGGTATTGGTGGTGTTCATGGCATAATGTCGGAGTTGTAGATGCTGTAAATATACGGTGACGGAGGTGATACAACGCTTGTCATATGGTGGTGCTGTTATGGATGCAGTGGTTGTGTAGAGACGGCGGTCTGATGCTTATAGTATGGCAGTGGTGGTGATACGGTAGTATTTGTAGTGTGATGATGATGATGGTGTTGTTCAGAGCATGAAAGAACGACAGTGAGAAAAAGAAGGCAGGATGGAGAGAGTGGTAGATTGAGAAAAATCAATAAGTGGGTCTGAACTGAAATAAATTACTAAGCTGACGTGTCAAGCTATCGAGTCAGACAGCTGTTTAAGAAAGTGTCAGACACTCCACTCAAACAGCCAGTGATAAGTGTTGTGATCTGTTCACTAGGGTTAAAACAGCCATTGCTCACTCAACTATCTCACCTATGTTTCATGAACCAACAAGGGGATACCATGAACTAATGAGTGAGTCTCTAATGCGAACGTTTGACGTGCTAAAAATAGCAAACAAATATATCGCAGATCTTATCCGACTGTTCTAAATAGTGGGCAACCCTGAGTAGTCCTGCTTATTAACAGGTGAATTCCAATTGCATAAAAGTGCATTATCACTGTTTTTAATGCCCACTTTCCCATGTCTGAAGGGGTTAAATAGAATTTGTTGAGGCAGATTGTCTATGGTTGGATGCCCTTCCTGTTGCCACACTTCAAGTAAGGTAACATTTTCCTCATGACCAGACAGGTTTCCAGGGAAGATTGGAAATGAAGGACATTGCTTGCATGATGGTGACAATCATTCTACAAGTATCACATGATGTCAAAGGTAGAACGGACGGACGGACAGACACACATACACACAACAGATTTTTTTCCTGTTTCTGTCTATCAAATCCACTCACAATACTTTGGTCACCCAAGGCAATAATAGTAGACGACACTTGCCCAACATGCTGCACAGTGAGACTGAACCTAGAACCATGATGTTTGGAAGTGAACTTCTTACCACACAGCTATGCCTGTACCTGGGATTTTATGAAATCGTATACCATGAAATTTTGTGAACAATAAGTGTTAGGTAGAGGTTTCCAAGAGATCAAACACTGTATTTATTGATGGTGAGACTGACTTGGAAATGTTTGTGTAATTTGGGCAGAATAAACACTACAAGTATATTTGTTTGATGGTTTTTTTTTACTGACATGTGTGTGAGCGTGTGCGCGCGCACACACACACACACATGCAAAATTTCTGTCTACCAAAATTTTTTTTAGAAAGCATTGTTCAACCCAGAGTTATTGTAGAAGATTTATTGTACAGGGTGCTGTACAATGAACTTGAACCAAGAATCACATGACTTTCAAGCTACCTTCCTATCCACATAATGAGATGTGTGCATCTTAACCCTTCAGCATTCAGATTACAGTCAAATATAATACATATTCATTCACATTGATTTGGATTAATCATGCATTATCTTTGCAGCTTTTAGATTACAATGATGTGACTTCTTATGTTTTGAATGATATTATTAGGTGTAGGTAAAAGGCCAGATTTGACCAGTACATCCAAAATTGGATGTAGATGTTATAATTAGGTGAGGGCATGCATAAGAGTTGAAAAATACTGGTAAATAAGTTTTTGCAGAGTAATTACATATCAAAACAAGAGATTAGAAAAAATGTTTAGTATTAGTTATTCACCATTACACATGTTTCATTTGTTAATAGGAGTTACAAAATTGTACATGTCAGAGAAACATGTAAGATATCTTCTATTAGAAATTCTTCAGAGAGAGAATCAAGTGAACACACCCATGTCAGTGGCACGTAAAAAAGATCCAGCACACTTTGTGAAGTGGTTGGCAATAGGAAGGGTATCCAGCTGTAGAAACCATGCCTCAACAGACAGCTGGAGTCTGGACAGCTTCCTGCTAGCCAGTTCCATGTCAAACCATCCAACCCATGCCAGCATGAAAATCAGGCATTAAACAATAATGATGGTGATGATGATAATATATAAAACTAATTTACTACTTTACAAATTTTTAGAATCAAATGCATTGAGATATTATATTCGAAGTCCTAAATGCAAGGAATATGCAAACCAAAGATGCTCAATTTATGTTCACACACAAATACTATCCATGAAATAAGAAATACAGACTCTATACTAGTAACTCTTTCTGCATCTTGACACACTGCCGATGAAAGAGGTCTCTATATGGTAGTTTAACCCACTGGAAATAGCAGCTAAATCATGATCTTAAAAATGGAGGATGCATTAGATAAGGTAGTACAATCTCTGAAAATAAGACAGGAATGCCACAACAGTAGATCAACTGCTTTGAAGCAAACCTGAGAAACAACAAGCAGTTATAATCCAGATGGGGACATCCTCAAGGAGACATTTATAAGATTTGAGCAATTTTTTGACAGAAAGCTTTCAGTGTAACTTTAGTCATCTTTTCCTCTTTGTGATCATATTTCTAATGAAATACACTGCCAATTGTGTTACATTTACTTAGAAAAATAACAAAGAATTTGGAGGGATTTAGTAATAATGTAGCAAACTAACTTTGTCATTATCAAGTTGGTATTTTGAGCAAAAACTTTGGAAAATGGTTCTGATATGATGGAAAGAGTGTGATGGGAGATTTTTTTCTCTTCCCCATCTCTAAATATCTTTCCTCACACTCGTATTAAACATCCATCTCTATCCCCACTGTACCACTTATATTCCTCCTACAGTACCTGTATATTTGTGGTCATCAAGAACAGATGTACTCTTTACACTTGCAAATTCTTAATATTTCATTTGAGCTGAAAATAACAACCTCCAACTTGTTTTAAAAAAGAAAAAAAATCAATGTCCCAATCACAGTTTTTTTGTAAGGAATATGGAAAAACCTGGAGGTGAGAGTGCCACCTCAATAATGATGATGATGATATAATTTCTTTATTGACCACAAAGGATTTACATCAAGAAAAAAACATTATAGACAGCACAGGACAAAACACTGAATGCATGTGTGTGAGTGTAATAATAATAATAATAAAAGACCTGGAAATAGAGGTAACCAAAATGTGGAATCTAAAAACAGAAACAATTCCTATCATAATAGGTGCATTAGGCATGATAAAAAAATATTCAGACAAATACATAACAAAAACACCAGGACTTACAAACACATATAACATACAAAAATTGCACTACTAGGCACTGCACACATCCTAACGCAGAACACTTTCCATACAGTAACCATCAGAGCATCACAACAAATCACAGCACATACCCAAGGCACACAGAGCTGCGCTCGGTAGTGAAGTGAAAGCACACTATAAAAAAATATACTACTGAATAATAATAATAATAATGGTTTCATATTTTGGCACAAGGCCAGCAATTTGGGGGAGGGGCTAAGTCGATTACATCAATCCCAGTATTCATCTGGTACTCATTTTATTGACCCTAAAAGATTGAAGGGCAAAGTCAACCCTGGTGGAATTTTAACTCAGAACACAAAGACGAGTGAAATGCAGCTAAGCATTTTACCTGATGTACTATTAATATTAATAGCTTTAATATTAATAATGATGATGATTTTTCAGTGGCCCATTTAGTGTCTGAATGTTTGTGATTTGCAGAGAGTACAAGTGATGGCATGACCAAGTTAATATACAGTGGTTGGAAAGTTTGTCAGAAATGGGGGTTTGAGCATGGAAAGGCATGGTTGTGAACACCAGCCTGCAAGAATATTTTGAATCAGAGAGTTGTATCTTGTGGGATTTTCCCAAACTAATAGAGCACAAGAACCTATCACCGTGGTTGTTGATAAAATCCATAAGAAACATTTCCTTATTGGACCATCATGTCTGTTCAACACATGAACAGTAACTAAAGAAGCAGAAAAGTTGACAAATTATAAGTTGAAGTATGAAATTATTAGAATGTAGAAAATAAAGAAGGTAACTGAAGGAGTATCCGGGACAGTGGAGAACAACATTGCAAAATGGATAGAGAAGGTCAAAGTATATTGTAAGATAGAACTATTACTCAGAGTTTGCATATTGGGAACAGCTAAAGTGCTATAGAAGTTATTTTGATTAGATTAACTAAAAGGAATGGAAAAGGCAAAGAGGAGGTTGTGTGATAAAAAATGTTTGCTTCTCAACCACAAGGTTTTGAGTTCAATCCCACAATGTGAGAACTGAAAGAAGTGTGTGTGTGTGTGTGTTTCCTTGTCTTGATATTGCATGTAAATTCTTGGCAAATGTTACCTCCATGCAAGCAATGTCATTCACTTGCAATATTCTGGGAAGCTATAACCAGCCATTGTGCTGTTCAGATTCAATGGGCAAAAGGAAACATTAGCTTGCTTGGGAACAGCTGATTGGCAACAAGAAGAGTATCCAATCTAGCTATAGAAAACTAGCTTCCATAAACTTTGTCCAATTCATGCAAGCATGGAAAAGCAGGCAATAAATGAAGGCAGTGATGATAATATTAAGACAATAAAGTTTACAAGTTTTTTTTTTTTCACTTAAAAATTTATTCAAATGTCACTTTTGTTTTGCTGGTTCTATCACACTAACGAGTCAGTGTGAAAGTGGGAGGTGGTCAAATAAGAAACAAAGAGTGAGTGACAGTAGGAGAATTAAAATGAGAATGAACTAATGGATGTGGTGATCATTGTACTGACTGCTTGGAGTGACAAACTACAGGGAGAGAAAAAACAAATATGAGTTTGAGTGAAAGAAGTGAACTGAGAGAAAGTTGGAGCAAGAAGTGCTATACACTAGCCAAAGTGGTGGACAAACAAACAAGAAAAAAAGTAGATAGTGACAATGAAAATCAACAAGGAATTGCATTTCAAAACAACCAACTGGATGTAAAAGGCAGTCAATTTATTTCGCACCATGGAATGTAGCTAAGTAACTGACCAGCCATTTGCCTTGAAATTACAGACTGAAGATTATGAGACAAACTTTAGCAAATCAAGCACCTTTACAAAATATGTTGTAACTAATAAATTATCATATTAGTGTGTGTATGTATATATATATATATATAAATAAAAATCTAGATTATCCAATGTGTCTTTTGTCATTTTAACATGGTATGTTGTGATTTGGTACAGATTAGAGTGCTGTTTTTAGCAGGCCGAGTAGAGATCTTTTTGTTGGCTCAAACAGTGATGATAAGGATAGTTCTGATGAAGATGCTGCTACTGATGATGATGATGGTTATGGTAGTAGTAGTGTTGACAGTTAATGTGATTGTGGTAATTTACTGGCTTGGATGATAATGAAGGCAACATGTTTAGTCCAATGTTACAAAGCAAGTAGACACAGCAAGGGGAATGAAGAGAGGCAAATCCCTAAACAACAACATGATTTTTTTTTTTTAAATACAAAAACTCCCAAACAAAAAATAAACAGAATTTATGATAAAAATAAAACTGATAAAGAGAAAAATCTAAAAGCCATGCCAGTTGAAGAAAAACAAAACTCTAACAAGTTGTTGTCATGGTGACAATGTTTGCATGGAAGTGCAGATAGTGGTTGTTCGTGTGGCATACAAACCAGCTAACCACACTGCCAAACAACCACGCCTTTTCACCCACCACTCCATCCCAGTATGCTATGGCTCAAATTGATGCAGTGATGATGTAATGGAAACTGAGACTCTTTCTCTAAATAGCTGGCAAAGGAATTTGGATGGAATGATGGGTAAACAGCAAAATATTTTATTTACACTAAGACCAGATGAGGGGAAATGTTTCTATCTGTTGCATGTTACTTTATAAAAGTTGTGTATCAGTTTGACTGTCTTACTCTATTTATCTAACTGTCTATCTATTTGTCTAATTTTAAAAAAGAAAAAAAATTGCATGTACAGTTGCAGCTAATCAAGTCCAATAAAGTGTTGGGCAACTAACTTCAGGCTTGAAGCTTAATATTCTCTGTTAAAAGCACAGGTGGCAAAATCCACTAAAACTTAATCAGTCTCTCTAGGTAGCATGGGTAGAAATATTTCACAAATGTAAGGAATGGAAGCAGTACATAACTAACGATCATTTGATTATCTCACAGAATTTATGGACTTGGAGGAAGGCTGTAAGAAGCTGTTTAAGTCCTCAATCCCAGACTATTCCCCAATTATTTTGGTTCACCTCAGAATTAGATCTGGAGCTCTGTTCTAATAATAAAGTATTCTGAGATAATTTGTGTCCAACATCCTCTAATATTAAACCTCTTGTGCACAACCCCCTCTCTCCACTTCAGGTCCCCATCTTCCACAAACCATAAAGAATATTCTGGAACTGATGATAACCATAATGGCGATGTTGTTTGCATGTCATATGATAAATCAAGCTGACTGTATCTATCTTAAACCAAATCATAAACACTCTGGTTACAGGCATGGCTGTGGGATTAAGATGTTTACTTTACAACCAAATAGTTCTGTACATTCCTAACCCACAACTTGGCACCTTAGGCAAGTGCCTCAGGTTGATCAAATACCTTGGGAGTTGAATTTGCTACATGGAAACATGTAAATGCCTAACATGTACAATATTATGTATCAATGTGATGGGAGCAAAAAACAGTACGTTGAAGATTATCCTGCAGTATCTACCTTCATGCCAAAAAAATTACTTGCTTTTGGTTTCTCAAATGATCACTAAAATAAGTAGTAGACAAAGTACTGACACTGATAAATAGCCAACTAAAACAAAAACATACAAATGAGCCAACAAGAGAGCCAC